>NW_027481737.1:0-155736 GCF_050403365.1 Sporobolomyces koalae
TTGACCTTGAGCAGTGGCAGTCGCTTTGACACCGCGGGTGTTGCGTCCGCGGCGACCACGCGAGGCACGACGGCTCGCTTTCACTGCGGGTTCGTCCGACTCTGGTTCGGACTGCCGGGCGTTGGCACGAGGCGTAGATGACGATGTCGATGTAGAGGGGATGGGAGCGCCTTCGACTCCGGCAGAGTGGCTCTTGGTAGAAGTCTTGCGGGAAGAGCGAGTGGACGGCATTCGAAAGCAGCGGAATCGTGACGGGATCAGGTTCAAGGGGGCGGCCAGAGCTATGCACCTTGATTCGAGGCTTCAGCAGACACAGATGGCCGTGTTAGACATGGAACCAAAAGCAAGGTCACGTATGTGAAGGACCGGACACACAGTCGACTCACAAAGAGTAGGAGAACAGGGGACGTAAAGGTCGGAGCAAAAGGCTGAAGTGCGATAGATAAAAGAGGACGGGGAAAGAGAGAACACGAGAGAGAGAGGATCCTCAAGGGATCAGACTAAGGAGAGGCTCGTGTCAAGGGAATGAGAGCCGGAGTCCGAGAAAGAAGGATGAGGACAAGAGAACGGCCCCCGCGACAGTTGGTGTCCCGCTCATAAGCGCTCGCGCCTCGAATCTATGCGGCACGCAGCTTCACTCTCGCCCTCTCTTGCCCTCTCGCTCCCTCTCGGGCCACGTGAGCTGTGTACCAACCATTGAGGTGCGAGAGCGATGCGCGGACCAAAGATGTCGGGCGCGAGTATATGCGGTGCGCTCGCGCCTCTTAACTGCGCGGCACGTCTCGGTATTCAGATGACGGCCGATGACGAGATGACATTCCTCTCGTCAGCCTCGATCTCGCCCTCTCTCGCTCCCGAGTTGCCTCGCCCACCCTCTCTCTCTCTCTCTCTCCTCTCTCTCCCTCTTCTCTTTCTCTCACCCCTCGTCACTCGTTTGTCTTTCGCTCGATCTTCTCTCGAGGGTACGCTTTAGCCTGTTTTTGCTGACTGTTCACGTATGAGCTGACATGCCGTTGCGGGTTTCACGTGCCAGGTCGACCTCGAGCCCCAAGGAGCTGCGCCCGACGCTCAGGGCCGCATTCTTCACGTCTCAGGACGTGATCAAGCGTCACCCAGACTCCGATTGTCGTGGCGGGCAAGCTACTGCCTCGTATCTCGCGGTAACTGCTCGCTGACTCGGGTCTCGATCCGACATGCAGGTCGTCATCTCCGCGGGTTCCTCGATCCTCATCCACATTCGTTTTCGCGCTGGTACGCTCGAGCCTGTCTGAGTCTACGGTTGTGCCCACGCTGACGTACCTTTGCCGGTTTCGACGTGTCAGTTGGACCTCGAGGGATCAAATAGCGACGCCCGACGCTCAGGGCCGCATTCTTCACGTCTCAGGACGTGATCAAGCGTCACCCAGACTCCGATTGTCGTGGCGGGTAAGCTACCCGCTCTGTCGATTCTATCCTCTCCCGTCCGAATTCGTAGCTAAAACTCTCGCGACCCGTCTGCAGGTTGTCACCTCCTCTGATTCTCAAGAGTCTCTCCACTTTCGTGCCCCTCTTTGTGCTCCCCCTTTGTATCGGACCACTCCCACCGCTGCGCCTAGCGGTGGTCATGCGGCTAGACCGCGAGATTTGGCTCCTGCGGCGATCCAGTGAACTTCCGGGAACATCTGTAGATTGCTAGCGGTGTTTGCCTAATCCAATAATGGTTCCGGAATCAGGGACGTCCCGCTCATGCCAATTATCGCGGACCCCGCAGTTACACAGCATACGCCTTTCAAGCGGTCGGGAAGACTCCCGGATCAAGTAGCCGCTGCCGCTGAACAAAGGAAGTACCACTCCCTTTGTCCTGGCTTTGTTCTTGTTTAGTGTCTTAGTCTCATTGTTGCCGCCGAGGGAAGTAGCCCCTCGACGGATCTCTCTCTTTCTCTTCTCTTCTTTCTTCAATCCTTTTTCGAACCCCTTTTCGGACCCCCTTCCTTCGACCAAGTAATCTAATCTAAGGTTACTACTGTCGACTAGTTGAGTTCGAAATCTCCCTGTAGCGACCGCTTAGATCTCTCGAGATCTTCTGGCGCTTCATTTTTTTTGACAGTAGTACGTTTCGCATACTTCTCCGCGCGCTCTCCGACCGATTGACGAATCGATCTTCGATGATTCGAATCGAAACACTACCAAGGTTTCCCTTTCTAGCCGAAGCGAAATCGAACCCAGCTCCATCGACCTCGCTTTCGCCGATGCGGTCCGCCGGCATCAGCAACACTTCCGTTCTCCATACGTCTCCGCGCGGTCTCCGACCGATTGACGAATCGATCTTCGATGATTCGAATCGAAACACTACCAAGGTTTCCCTTTCTAGCCGAATCGAGCGCGACAGTTACGCTCCGACCAACTATGCACCGTCATTTGTCTCGACGGTCGCTGCAAACCATGGCCATACCGCAGGCGGATCATCGAACCTGAGTCTCGTCAATTCTGACGAACGACAACAGTCGAGCTCTCCACCCCCGGTGCCAACGAACGGCATCTATGGACTCTCTCTGGGCGCGCCTTCGACAGCAAAGTCGCCGCCCAAGCGAGGGTTCCTCGCTAGAATCAACACAATGAGAAATCGCGAGAAGAGAAACGAGGAACCTCCAAATTCCGCCCCACCTCCAAAACCTACACCGCCATTCACCGAACCGTACAACGGAACAAACGAGACTGATCGGTCCGTGTGGGCTGATGCAAGGGTAAGTTGTTTGCGCCGAGTTCTTTCTGCGCCGAGTCTAATCACCTGCACGTGATGCATCTAGCCAAATGCCCCACCAGTCCTCGGTGCTGTTGTAGCAGACGGGCCCCCGACTCCTCCGCCGAAAACGTCCGTGGAACAAACCGGATCGCGCCCGGTCGCCAGCCGTGCATCGACCATGACCACCTCGACGAACCCTTACGGCGGGATCGAAGACAACACCAGCTCGAGATCTAATGGCGAAAGCCGCGACGGAGAGGTTCTGTTCCGCGGTTCGAGGACGTATGGCGACCCGGGAGTTTCAGCGGTCGAGTACGAGAGACCTCCTCAACGGAGAGAAGGAGCTGGACCTCGGCCTCTACGCAAAGATGGAGATACTGTCAACGACCACCCTGAGGTGCCGGTGAGTGTACAAGGTGTTTTCGACACGGCGCGTGACAGCTCGAGCTGACAAGTGAATGCACAGGTTGCCGAGAGTACATCACCTGCGAGACCTCCTTATCTCTCGGACATCTCTGGATACTCGTATAGAGTGGCGAATATCGTCGGACTGTACGAGCAGCGAGATCGGACAGAACCGGCTACGCCCAACCAGGAAGACGTTCGATTAACGCAATACGGGTTCGGTCCTGGTGCTGCCGAACCTTCAAATTCTACCTCGCCCCAGCAATGATCCAAATTACTCGTAGACGGCTCAAGGAGAACATATCGTAATTGCCAGAATAAAGCAGCGCTGACCTCGTTCCCTTTGTTGTTCTGTCCCTAAAGCTGCTTGTTCTGTCTTGCTATTGATCCAACTCCGGAGTGAAACCGTCTTGAGATCTTGGAGTCCTTGCCATTATCTCGCTGACTGACAGTGGAGTCTGAATGCGAGAAGAGTCGTGCAGGGGCGACGAGTCGAGCTCAGGCCTCGTGGATACGCGTGCGCGGCTTGCGAGAGGTGTCGCATCTCCCTGGCTCCTCATTGTCGATCAGATGAGCGTCCAGCTCGTCCAAGTCTGCTTGCCTGGTCCACCTGCCACGTCCGTTCATGCGACGTTCATCTCGCTGTCGGCTTCGATCGGCGAGCTAGTCAATCAGCTGCTGCGTGAAGATGGACCTCAGATCGCTCGAACAGTCTGCGGCCAATCGAAGGATATTGATGAATCGAACTGGAGGATCCAGCGTGTGTTCAATACGAGTCAGAACAAGGACTGGACTGAGCGGGAACTCGAGCGAGTGCAAGATGAGCGTAAGCACACGCTCCTCTCCTCGATCATCATGTTCTCCCTATCATCAAAGCACTGAATCTAGTGATACTTAGTGCTCCTCTCGCCCGAATTGACCATCGAGCATGCCCTCACTACGGATGGGCAGGATCACTCAACATCCGACGATTTCCCCTCACGTCACGACGCGACTCAGCCTCAATCTTCCGACTTTGTCCTCACTCAGCACCTGCAAACACCATCTCTGCGATTATGCTACCTCGGAAACCAGGTTACGTTCGAGTTCCGCTCAATTCCCGCCTTTCCTGAGGGATGGAGGTGGACCATGTTCCTATCAGCGACAATGACGGCAATCGAGACGGTCGAGGCTATCATCGAGGAGCTTGGGGTACGCAAAGTCATCGTGCACGGCCACAAGACCGCGAGAGTCGAGTATGTTGTCCAAGTTCGTAGCGCTTTGAATGCTGGTAAGCAGCCACTCTCTCCTTGATTGTCTAATTTTTCCTTTGCTGATACGATTTGTTTCATCAGAGTGGAAGAGTCTTACGGGACCTACAAGAGTGCTGGCCGTACTGGAGAAAGAGTTCCCCTCGAGAGCGTTCGAGATGCGGTTCACCGTCTCTCCTTCGTGGCTAAAAAAAGCTGGGACCGTCGCGTTTGCGATATCGGGACAGCATCATTCGAACACTTTAACCACAGATGCAACCGATCTGTCGGCTTCACCAAAGGCTCGCATCGCAAGTCGAGATGGCGATGGATGGAGACCTTCGAGCTTGTTCGGTATGCTATTTGCCACCGATGAGCCCAATGCCCCTGGCTTGGAGAGCTCTGCAGCAGATGAGGAGGAAGAAGAAGGGAATGACACGATCAAAGGAGAAAAGGCTTCCGTGCCACCAGATTCGACCCCGAGTCTTGCTAGTCGGACAGACCCGGCGCGGAACCGTACTCGTCTTTCTGCGCTCTTTACGGATTGGATCGCACCCGAAGCGGCACCCCCTTCACCCTCTCCCACTGAACCGAAGACGCGGATCGTTGGAGCACCTCGTCCAATGTCGTCAGATCTAGATAGACGATTCTCGTCCGTCGGACCGAGCATTCGGGCGTCTATGATTGCACTGCCTGAGAGTGCGGGAGAAGATGAAGAAGCCGAAGAAGCTTCTGAAGATCAGCTTGAGGCACTCATGGTACGTCGGATTCGCTCCCTGCCACCTCACCTGATCGATGCTCATACTGTTTGAGATGTCAGGATGATCTCGGTCTAAAGGAAGCTCAAAGAGGCGCCATGCGGAACCTATCAGCAGATCAGAAACGATTCCTGATTCTCCAGCACAGACAAACATCGCAACAGACGCCAGATCCCCTCAGACCCAATAAAACGGGCTCAACCGAGAACAATTTGTTCACGAATGTCAAGCGATTCTCTCTCGCGACTGTCGGTTGGGGATATGCTGCGGAGGACGAATCCTCGGCTCTTCCTGCTCGGCCGGTCACCACGTTCGGCTCTTCTTCGGCGTCCAGTTCGAAACCGACAGAATCCTCGCTTCCGAGTCCAACGATGCAGTCAGCTGTCAGTGCCCAGCCCACAGGCTCATCTTCATCCTGGACTTCCTGGTGGTCGACCGCTTCGCTCGCGACTGGAACGGGACAGGCCGGAGGAGAACGAGCGACAGACACTCCGAACTTCTACGTTGACCAACTGGGTTCAACGTAAGTTCATTGCTTGAAAAGCCCGAAATTATTACACTGACCCAGCACCCGAATCATTTCGCAGAAAGATCTCGCAGAAAAGTCTCGTCAAGCACCTCATCGCTCTCCGTGTGCGACTCTCAACCGCAAAGCTGTCGTGGACGCGAGACTTTCTCGAATCTGCGAAAGGCCTTGATGCCCTGCAAGCTCTCTTGGGCAAGATCGCGCTCAAAAAAACCGATACAGGGGAAAGTGCCACCGAGGAGGACAATGCGGTTCAATCTGAAATCCTGAAATGCCTTCGAGTCCTGATGAATACGGAGGTGAGTTTGTCCATCCTCGTGATCTGCTCTACTTGTATTGATCAGTCTCGCATCGGTTTGTCAGCTTGGGTTCGCTCAAGTGATCGATCGCTCAGAGCTTATCACCTACCTGTCCTATACGCTCTACAGCGAATCGAACAAAGTCAGAGCTCTCGTAGCCGATATCTTGGCTGCTCTCTGCGTTTTATCTGCAGATGACGGTCATCGAGCCGTTCTTTCGGCGTTCTCTGACGCTCGAATCGTGCATCACGAAAAGTTTCGATTTGAATACCTCGTCAGCAGTATCGGCTTGCGAAATGTCAACACCAGATCCGAAACAGCGTCACAAGCTAGTCAAGATACATTACAAGATGAGGAGGCCGGGACTTGGGAGTGCAGAACCGCAGTCATGTCCCTGATCAATTCGATCGTGAATGCGCCCAACGATCTCGATGAGCGCATGATACTCAGGGAAGAGTTTGCAAGAAGAGGCCTGAACGAGGTTGTGACGGTAGGCCTGTTTGTGTTGATTCGCTCTCGCTTGAGCTGAAGGCAACAACATAATTGTACCACAGAGCCTACGCTACATCGATCCCCCAGATCATTTCCTCACTCAGCTTACCGTATATCACGAGGAGCGTCAAGAAGATCGAGAAGAGTTGCATGAGAGAACAATCGGTCAGGCTCGCAACGGGTATGCCGCCAATACGCTTTATCGCCTTTCACCGCAGAATCTGAACCCCTGATGATCGTGCAGAGATACCGATGTGCCCCTCTCGGATCTAATTAAACTCGCTCACGAGCACGAGGAACTGTACCCGAAACTCGTGGATGCGGTCAAGAATTATCTCAAGGTGTTCGAGCGCAAAGATGTTGACGAGTAAGCCGTGTCCTAGGAGAACCTGTGAGACCTATGAGCCTGACGCCGGCCTGTGCCTGTAGACACCTTAGGAATGACTTGATCACGGTTCTCGACAACTTTGTTGAACATGCCGCACACCTCGAAGATTTCGACCAAGGGTGGCGGAGGTTCATGAAGCAGTACCTCTCCTCCGTTCAACATATCGTCGGGCAACAATCGATAATTCGAGCTTCTCGAATCGCCGATACCGCGGCGGTCCCTACGAGTTTCATCGAGGAGCTCGAAACGCTTAGAACCAAAGTTGACGAGCTGAGCGAGGCAAGAACAACGCTTCAAGCTGAATTGAACGATCAGATTGCCGAAGTGAACGTGCTGCGAGCACTGCCAGTCAATCAGGCTGTGAGCGGAAACGGCCAGACGGCGAGTCTTCCTTTTACCAAACAGACTAGATTCTACCAGCATCTGACCTGAAGCAAACCTCTACCTAGTCGCCAAGCTCGCCCACGTTGAGAGCTGGAGACAAGGAGGTAATGTCATATCCTTACAAAACACTCGTGGTACCAAGCTGACATCGAGCCTTCGCAGAATTTCTCCGGAGTCATTTTTCGCTTGGTACAGAAAGAGAAGGAAGTTATTGAACTGCAAACCAAGCTCGCAAGTATTGAACACTCGCTACGGGACGACGGTGACGCCAAGAAAGACAGGATGAATCAGAACAAGCGTTGGGAGAACCTGCTGCAAGAGATCGGCACTTACAGAGTCAAGGTAACCTTCGCCAAGCATTCTGCCAACGGTGAATCTCGGCTAATGTCTCGTGGTACGGTTATAGATTGCTACTTTCGAGAATGAGCTCGATGCTCGCGACAAAGAGATCAAGTTCCTCCAGCGAACGCTCGAGTCTGTTTACTCTCGCTTTCAGACAACCGTGACAAACGCGGTCAAGGGCGCATCGCAAAGCTCTGTGCAGCTTTCGGCCGAGGAGCTCGAACCTGCAACCGATTCATCCGCTAGAGTTACGGAGATTGTCTCTCAACGAGATTCGGAAACGCCGGACCATACGAAGCGATCGGATGAAGCGCATGAAGCGCTCAAGAAAGCACAAAGCGCTACACCCGTCTTTGCTCGACGAGCTCCACCTCCTCCGTCAGCTCCTCCTATCAAATCTCGCGGGGAGCTTCCTGCCCTTTGGCCAGATCATCCTGCGCCACCGCCGCCACCACCGCCGCCGCCACCTCCTCCTCCTCCTCCTCCGCCGCCGCCGCCGCCTCCTCCTCTAGCGCCTAGTCTGCCCGGCTCATCTGCGCCTCCTGCTCCTTTAGCCTTGCCTTCGGAAGTTTCGCCAACATCCGTCTTCAAATCGCCGCCACCTCCACCACCTCCTCCACCACCGCCTCCTCCACCCATTCTCCTTAGGCAACAGGACTTGGTGCCCTCTCCACGCGATGCACCAGCAAGCGCCCCGATCTTACCATCGAGCTCGATTGCAGCGAACAGACCTCCACCGCCTCCGCCGCCACCTCCACTCCGCCAGCCGTCTGCGGTACCTCTGCAACTTGCGAAAAACTCTCTTCCTTCTGGTGTTAGCACTTCCGCAGTCAAGCTAAGGGCAAAAACTCCTCAGAAGAAGATGAAAGCAAGTCTGGTCATTTTGTCAGCCGCTTACATCGAAGCTAATGCCTAGGAATTTCTCATTTAGCCGTTCTTCTGGACGAAGCTGCCGATAGGGCGAGTCCAGCAGTCGATTTGGGCCGAAACTGATTCCCTGCCGCTCGAACTCCCAGACCTGGATAAGCATTTTGAGGTTGGCACACCCAATACGACGAGCGTGATCACGAGCGATAGGAAGAAGAATGAAATGACCACCGTTCTAGGTCACACTCGGGCCCAGAACATTGGTAGGTCGCATGTGTGCTTGTGCGTTTTCTGACATGGCGCTGAGTTCGAGTCCTGGACGCAGCTATTATGCTCGCTCGTCTACGCCAGCCTCATGCTGTCATTCGAGATGCAATTCTCAAGCTTGACGACAGCCTCTTGACCGTTGAGAACCTCAAGGCGATCAAGCACTATTGCCCTACTCAGGACGATGTACGCCGCATCTACCTCGCCGATACTACTCCGAGATACTCAAGCCAGCTGTTTTCCCGTCTTCTAGCTGGATGCTTTGCGATCTTTCGAAGGTGAGGTATCAAGTTTGACTTCTGCTGACAGATTCTTCAAGGAGGTACCATGCATTTCTTCTGCCTTATGTCAATTCTGCGGACCTACTGACAGGTGCACATGTCTAGCTCATGATATTTCCACGAATCAACGAGCGCCTGTCGTGTATGCTCTATCGTCGGCGGCTCGAGACCGAAATGGAAGAGGTCAAACCTGATCTGACGATCCTGCGCTCTGCCGCCTCGGAGCTTCGATTTTCACCGCGTCTTCGGAAGATACTTCAGACTGTACTTATGATTGGCAATTCACTCAACGCCGCAACGTTTCGAGGAGGAGCACGAGGGTTTTCGCTTGATTCTCTCCTGAAGGTAAGTGGGGTATTTCGTTGTAGTCCATTGCCCTGTCTGACCCCCTTCCCGTCGTAATTCTAGCTAAGAGATACCAAGTCGGCTAGCGCGTCGCCTGCAACTCCGACTCTGCTGCACTACCTCGTGCGGATCTGTCAGCACAACGATGCGTCGCTACTCGAGTTTCTGGAAGAGTCGCCGCACGTTGAAGCCGCTTCTCGCAGTGAGCTTCTCAACTGGTGCGGTGCCCAAGCTTGACTAGGGCTGATCATCCCCTACGCTCTAGTTTCAACCCAGATAGTCATGCAAGGCGTTCAGTCGCTGGTCAATGGTGTCGAGCAGGTCACGCAGGAGCTTGAGGCGCTTGAGCAACTGAAAGAGACGCCTTCAGGAGACTCGTTCATTCCAGTAATGAAGGTGAGTAATGTGTGTCAGGAGTAAAGAAGGACTTGCTGACCCTTCCTGCGCGTTAGGCATTCCTCCGTCGCGCTTCGCCAGCAATGTCAGCCCTGTCGTCTCTCGGAACATCCCTCAGCGCGGAACTCGAAGCAGTTCTCGTGTATTTCGGAGAAGATCCGAAAGTTATGAAACCGGAAGAGCTATTTGATCTGATTGCACAATTTTCGGTATCGCTTTCGGTGAGTCGAGGAGTACACTTGCATTAGGAAACTTCTGAACCAGGTCAGACTGTACAGCGTGTCAGCGCAGAAGTCGAATCATTCGATGAGAAAGTCGCCGCGACTGCCGCTGCTCAAGCCAAATCCGCTTCGATTGTCATCTCAGCCTCGACCGCAGCAAATGTCTCTCAGACACCGCCTCCACGCTCTGCCGCCGAGGTATACCCTGTTTTTCTCGGTCATCATGGCCCAAACTCTCTAATCGGATTGAACCTTGTCTGTGCACCAGGTTTCGCATCTCGACCCGAACTCAAACCTTGGTTCCGTCGAGCGAGGTCGTTTCGATTCGGCGATTCGAGAACTTCGAAACGGAACCTCTCGTCGACAACGTTCGACAGCCGATCGAGATCGACCGCTCTCTCGGATCTTCCTGTCTTCTTGAACTTCCCATCTCTCCTCTTGATCTTTTGCCTAGGATCGACAATGACTCTCAATTTCCAACTTCGAGCTGTGGCCTGCGAGTGCGAGTGAGACGAGACGAGTTTGCAAAGAGTCAAACAGGACAGAAAAGAACTATGACAACGATTTACAAGCTATAACAGTACATCTATTCCTGATTCCCTCAAGTCTACAAGTTCCGATACCACTTCAGATTCCGAACGACTTCAACGCCTCGCTCATCTTGTGATCCGCTTCGATGACTTGTTTCCTCTTGACTTGTTGAACTTTCGATCCTGGTGCAAAGTTGCTTCGTTCGGCAGTTTCGTCGACGATATCCTCGCAGTACAAATCCTCTTCGATCGCTTGAAGGTACGAAGGAGGCGGTGATTGAGGTAAAGAAGATCCACGTTTGAGTTCGAACGCGGGTGCCGCCGTGTACGTCGACTTGCGATCTCTCGATGATTGGTCGTACGTGACTTGTAACGAATCCTTCTTGGACCTCTTTGAAGCATGTTCCGACGATGAAGAAGAAGGGTTCGAGCGGAAGAATTGACGGATTCGAGAGGAGGAAGGCAAGGGAATGACAAACGAGGTCATTTCGGAAGGATGGGCCATGTGAAGAGGACCGATCGGGGATTGGAACGATGTGGAAGGTGCGTTCTTGTACTGCATTATTGTTCGTGAAGAGGTGTGCTTTATTCAGAAGGCTCGAATTAGGAGAGAGCGGTCGAAGGTGGGAGCAGTGCTTGGTGAGAGAGAGGGAGAGAGCAAGAACTGTCGACTTTTCTACAACAACGGTAGCTAGGGATGAGGATCATGATTGATATTGATGAGAATTGGAAGCGGATGAGGATGAGGATGAGGACGAGGAACGGGGTCGCGCACGAAGCCAAAGACGAGGAACGAGAACGGTGGTCTGTGCGAAGGCAGACAGGGGGAAAAGCCGAATCCTGAAGAAGTTGCGGCAACGTTGCGGATTCTTTCCTGGTTCGCTCCCGGGACAGAGAGACAGCAAATCGGGAATCAAGATAAAGAAGAAGTAGGAGGGTGCGAGGAACGACGCGAGCACTACTGTAGTAAACAGCGCAAAGTGGACGCATAATCGCGAGGCGATCAGGCGTATCTGCTCGCGTTGACACGCTGTCTGCCTCGATGGCTGTCCCAGAATGAGGCAAGGTACTAGCGACGAGCGCTCTTCGCGTAGCCATATGCGGTCGAGTGCTGCTGTCGATCGACGGCCTCGACATTCCCCCTCAAGACTAAGGCACCGCCAGCTGGCAGCGATCGCATGGACATTATCCGAAGCTGATAGATCCCCTAAGGGTCGCGAACAAATGCGAGTCGTTCGTACGTCGGGAGCAAGCGGGGCGGCCTCGAGGACACTCGCAGTCGCCGATAGATCCGGCGGCAGTGTCGTGCGGCGCAGTCGGGCAGAGTGCAGTAGGTGCTTGAGGTCACACTGACTTCAAGCAGGACAGTGGAGAGCAGGACAGTGCGAGATGTGAAAGCGCAAGGAACTCCGCGAGTTCACACGCGCATTTCGTGGTTCTCCACCACAAACCCGCACCATCATGTCGAGCTCAGACCGTCGGGACCGAGACCGACCCAGGGAACGCGACGACGAACGAGACAGCAGACATCGCACTTCAAGCCATCGACACCGCTCACGCTCGCCTCATCGCTCATCGTCTCGTCGCGACGACTCGGATCGCGACCGAGACAGGAAACGCAGCAGGCGGGACGACGATCGAGATCGAGATGACCGAAGGAGCAGCAGGAGAGAGCGAAGTCGGTCTCGAGAGCGCGACTCGGAACGATCAGGTCGGGACCGAGATCACGACAAGGACAAGAAGCGGTCGAGCAAACCTCGCGAGACTTCACAGGAACGCGCCGCACGCAAGGCTGCGCGCAAAGCAGAGCGAGCAGCCGATGCCGCACTCTTGCTGCCGGAAGAAGCGCGTCACGCCGCTGCCGAAGTCTCGTTCTACTCGGCCCAGGACAACCCATTCGGAGATGCCAACCTTGGAGACAAGTTTGTGTGGGGCAAGAAGCGTGAGAAGGAACGCAAGCAGGGCCTCACTCAGGAGGAAGCGGCGAGGCGAGACCGCGAACGTCAGATCGAGAGTCAGCAAGAAATCGAACGCCTGAATCAGCGTCGAGCCCAGCGTGAGGAAGAGTTCCAACTCCGTGAGCAAGAATCGATGAGGGCGGCTAGAGACGCAGAGTCGGCACAGATGGCCGCATGGATCGATCGCGAGGACGATTTCCACCTCGAACAGGCCAAGAAGCGCGCAGAGATTCGCGTGCGAGAACGCCGCGCGAAACCGATCGACTTCCTCGCACTCAATCTCAAATGGAGTCAACCCCCGCTCCAGCCTGGCGACGAGGGCTACAACGACGAGGAGGAAGATGACGGCATGGGTTTTGAAGTCGACATTGAGGAGCCTTACTCGATCTTTGATGTGCGTGTCTCCCCTGCTTTCGAAAGCGGCGTGCAGTGTGTTGACCATTTTTTTTCTATAGCACCTCACACTCGAGGATGCAGAAGAGCTGCACGAAGACATCAAGATGTACTTGTCGCTTGAAAAGATTGAAGCTCACCAAGAGTTCTGGCGATCGCTCCTGATCGTCTCGTCGTCATCCCTCGAGGCTCTTCGCGAGGAGCGACAAGTCGGTATCGTTGCGTACGCTGCGCAGACCCGGGCAAATCAAACCGTCAAAGCAGAAATCACGCGCCTGCTGTCTGGCAAATCGTTCGACCAGCTCATCCAGCTTCAGTCGCAAGTGCAACGGAAGCTGACGAGCGGAGAGGCGGTCGATGTCGATTATTGGGAGGGGCTGTTGAAAGAGCTCGTCGTATGGAAAGCCAAGGCGAAGCTGCGGGACATGCACGAGGTCGTCCTGAGCAACCGCCTCGAGCAGTTGCGCAAGAAGCAACGAGACGAGGCGATCAAATACGCTCAGGAAGTCAAGAGCGTGTTGCAGCAACCGGGCGCCGAGGCGGACGAAGAGGAAGAAGAGGCAGAGCCCGAAGCGGAAGAGATGGATCTCGAGGACGACGACGAGTTCAAGAAGCCAGAGATCGTTGCACAGGAGTGGAATGAAGCGTGGGAACCCTCTGCGCTCAAGAGCATTCCCGAAAATTACCGCATGTGCCAGGTCCTCGAAGCGAAAGACGACCGACAGAAGCTTGTGAGTAGCTGTGCCTTCCATCTCGCATTCGCGTTTCAAGATGGCTCACCTCTGAAAATGTCATCCTTCAGTACTCGGCTCGACGCGCAGTCGCGCAAGCTCGCTTCGTGGCCAAGCCCCGTGCTGGAGCTTCAGCAGACTCGGACGCTCCCGCCAAGAGCAAAGACGAGGAGATCTACCAGGCCGCGGTCGGTCAAGGTCTCGATGCCGAAGAGGAGCTGTTCAACCTCGAGATTGAAATGTCCAAGACGGCCTACACGTGGGAGGACAAGTACAGGCCGAGGAAACCGAGGTACTTCAACAAGGTGCATACCGGATACGAGTGGAACAAGTACAACCAAACCCACTACGAGTATGTTGCCGTCCTCTGATCACGCACAGATGACGAGAACAATCTGACCATTGAGACCCGCGATACTAGCTCCGACAACCCACCGCCTAAGGTCGTGCAAGGCTACAAGTTCAACGTCTTCTACCCGGATCTCATCGACAAGACGAAAGCACCCCGTGAGCTTTAATCAGATTGATGATTCCAAGCAGCTCTTCACTGATGAATTCGTGGTTTTCCAGAATATCGCATTATCAAGAACAAGGAAAACCCGGATATCTGCACACTCGTTTTCGAAGCTGGTCCTCCATACGAGAGTGAGTTGACCTGTTGCGCTCGTGCTTTCCTGGTTGGAGCGACTGTGCTGATCGAATCATGTCTGTTACAGCGATCGCGTTCCAGATTGTCAACAAGCAGTGGGAGCATTCCCACAAGCGAGGTTTCCGATCGAGTTTCGACCGAGGAGTTTTGCAGCTTCATTTCAGCTTCAGGTTCGTTTCTTGCCTTGCTATGGTCATTGCGCACTGTTGACACTTTGATTACTTTGACAGGCGCACATTCTACCGCAAGTGATCAAGTGTGGGATTTTGGCGCAGGAGACGCAAGGATCGGATATCGCTCATTCTTCCGGGTACTACGTAGTGAAAATAATGAATTGCAGAGGTCCTTCGTCTGAAACAGAGGTTGCGTGTTCGGAGAGAGACGCGCTGCGGGTCCCCCTCTTCGGCTTCTCGCGCTCGATCCATTCACCACATTCATCTCGTCGGCACAATCAGAACAGCAAGCTCGAGAGCATACGAAGGTTTCGCCCAGTATGTGGTCCAAGGTGGCACGGCTGGCGTCCCCAGCTCCACGCCGGCCGTCTGCCACGACGACGCACCTGCGAGCCGATGAACCCTCCTTCATCCGTCTCGCCGAATCTCTGCGAGCCCAACTATCTCCTTCGACCGACTCAAGATCGTCTGACCTTGTGCAGATCGTCAGGGCGCAGCTGAGCCAGGTCTTGGCGATCCTGCAGGTCGAATCGGTCGCGAAGCAAGACGGGGCCGCATTGGGACCATGCCTCGAATACGCGCTCAAAGAGGGATTGTTCAAAACTCTGGTTGATCTGGTCGAGGTGGATGATCCGCCGGGCGTGAGGTTTGAGCTCGTCGAATGGTTCAGTCGCGCAATCGTCGAGTTGGATGAAGGTTTCCTCGCCCACGGCGCGGTAAACAAGCCTTTGTGAGTGCCTCAAGACTTCTTTCTGAGGCTACTCAAGCTGACCCATGATGCAGACTCAAGCTATTGCGCGCCTGCGTCGACGACAAGGGGGGTCCAGCACGTGACGAGGAACTGGCGGTTGTCGAGACCATGTGCATTATCTGCGAACGCATCAAGACAGTGCGTCCAAACTCTTCTTGCTTCGTTTCATCGGTACTGATACGCTCAGCGTCCAAGTAGCGTCCCGAATTGTTGGCAATTTTCCTTCGACACAAACCGTCGATTCCGCGCAAAGACCCCTCTCCCTCGCTCGCTTCATCCACAGGTCGACCCAATCCTTTCACGCGCATGTCCTCAATCTCAAGCGAAGGTCGACCCAATTCTCCGACACTGTCAGAGGTTTCAGCGAGCGAGATATCGACCGTTTTCTCCTACTCGAACGCGTCTACCTCGGATTCTCGCCGACAAAGATCCGAACGAGACTTTCTCCTCTTTGCGTATCTCCTGCGGTTTATTCATCGCGAAGGTCCGGTCGGTGAATCCGCTCGAAGAGGAATCCTGACTCTGTGCGACGTCGCTCTCGGATACCCGGACGCATACACGCCTTCATTCTCGACTTTGGCTGCGGCTCGTTCCCCCTCAGCATCCACCGCCACTTCGCCAAACAGTCTCCTCCCAGACCCAACTACGCGCGAGGCCGTCCTCGCTTTCGCCGAGTATCTCCTTGATTCCGATTTTGCCGAAGTGCTCGGCGCAGGCCTAGGGGCGCTCTACGGACTCCTTCCCGGCAAGCTCGTCGTTCGAAAAGCGACGGGAGGTGATCAAGCGAGCGAGGTGATCGATGGCATCGTCTCGGACCCTGGCCAAGGGATGCAACTAGGAGGCATGGGAGCGCTGGGTGAGGAATCCGATGCGGACGAGCTTCTCCGGAAACGGGACGAGGAGGAAAGCCGATTGAGATCGAACGGAGTCGGTATCTCGGGCTCGGTCGAAGTGCGCGAGGGAGTCGATGGGTTTTTGACACTCGTCGAGTTTACTCAGGAAGTCCTCAAGCGGTGCGTCGCAGGTTCCGCTGCGTACGCTGAAGACTCGACAGCCGACGAACCAAGCGATTCCAGACAACGAGAGCTGCTCTTGACCGCGCTCACCGACTACGTCCTGTCGTCCGTTCGAAACCTGTTCCTCCGATCAGTGCTCTACCCTTCCATTCTCGAGTGCTCAGAAACGGACGGATCTGCGGTTGCTGTCATGAGCTACATTGACGCGCTGCTCGACGTGGTGCACGATGGTACGCAGCTCGAAGGAGCGATCCTCGAATTCCTTCTCGGAGACGACGAAGACACTCGTGTTGCCGAGCACCCACAAGGCCACCCCCGACCTCCCCAGACTCGTCGAATCAAGCCTCGTAAATCCTCTGCCCTCCTCCTGCTCGAGCAGGCTTCGAACAAAACCCGGGACTCGTCGTCATATTTGACCTCGTCGGGAAGGTTCAGCTTGCAAGATCTCCTCGCGACCCATCTCAACTCTTCCTCGCAAGCTACCGCGACCGCAGCTTTGAAACTTTTGTCGACCATCCTCACGAAGCACGATCGATGGAGTCTCGCTTTGCTCGATGTCGTCCTGGACGAAGGCGCAACTAGCTTTCCCAAAACCTTGCAACATCTCGACGAGAGTCACGAAGGAGTTTCGATCGGGCCTACCAATATTTCTGCGCGAGACTCGGACGAAGACAGCGATTGTTCTGAAGACGAGTTTGTTTATTCACCATCAAACGCGCCAGCAACACCGCGGCCTTCTACGTCTCGCGCCCGACCTGTCTCGAATTCACATGCCAGCTCATATCAGGACATAGCTCACAGCCTCCCTCGCATACTCCCTGGTGCCCCGTCCGTCACGATTCACCTCGATCATCTCGACACCCTCTTCTCGCTCGTCAGCTCGATCGACACAAGCTATCGACAGAGTCGCGCCGTCGGTGGCGCATCCGAGATGCTCAGTAGCGGGTTTGTCAACTATCTCCGGGACGCAGAACTGAGTCTCGCAGCGGATCGAGGGTTTAAACGTGGGGTGCTCGTCGATCCGAGCGCAATTGGATCCTCGACGAGGCAACCTCGATCGCAACGCAGCACGCTTTTCAGCTCTCGCCCAGGACTTCGAGGTCGAGACTTTGCCGCGGGGCAAACTGAATGGAAGCATAGGCTGAAACCGACCGGAGACGTGGTCGCGCTCCTGCTCGAATCGTTCTCCCATTTCTTCTCGCATGCTCCCGACGTCAACCTCGCACTCACTTCAGTCTTTGCGACCCTCGCAACATACCCGTATCGTTCGCTCGATGGGTGGATCCTGCCTGTCCTGCGAACGAAGCCGGCAGTGAGCGAATTCGAAGAGTTTATTCGAGATGGAGAGCGCAGCCGGAAACCGACGAGCGATGATGGCGATGACAGGAGTGTCGATTTCGAGATCGAAGAACGAAGTCGACAAGCCAAGTTCCTATCGCCCACCCCTCGCACGCCCTACTCGGACCCTTCAAACCCTCCGCAGTCGGCAACGAGAGCAGCACTCGCTCGTTCAGACTCGTTGTTATCGGTGCTTGACGCTCTCGTCAAATCAATTAACGAGTACCGTCGCAAAATCCCAAAGTTTGACACGTACTTGTCGGAACGGCGTCAAGGCCTGTTCTTTGTCGAGAACCTCGCCGAAGCGCTCAACGTGGACGATCTCGCGCCTTTGAATTCAAGTCTGTCTCCTCCTGCAGTCCCGATTACGGTCCCGGTGCCGTCGCCTCCGAAACTGCGGCCGAGCGGACTCGCTTCGTTCTTCTCGCCCCGTCGACCGAGCCATGCGAGATCGCCCTCGACGCCGTTGAACAAGACGTTCTCGAGTTCAGAGCAATCTGCAGCGAGACCGAGCCCATTGCGGCGTTCGGCATCGAATGGCTCGATCGCTTCTGGTTTGGCCGTGCCTCCTCCACCATCACCCGGAGGTTCAACGACGACAAAGACGACGGGACCTTCAGCTTCACCGTTCGTGACGCACTACCGCAAGACGGGTTCGATCACGGTCGAACCGGTCGTCGTGAGCACTCCGAACGCAAGACATCGCACGAAGCTCGTGACGCAGGCCGACACCGATGACGAAGCAGAAGAGGATGACAAGCACGACGAGGCAGACGGGATTCCAGATTCGCCCAGTCGAAGACTGTCCCCACTCGCTTCCCTCGGCGCACACGACAAAAGAGTCTCGACCGGAGGACAAGTACCGAGTCAGAAGCAGACGGTCACGCTCTCGACGATCCTCGACAACGTGATCGTACTTGAAGAATTCATCAAAGAGTTGAGTGCGATCATCTTTGTGCGAAGAGAGGTCGGAATCGATGCAGTCAGATTCGTGTAGAGGTCCCTCTCAAGAAATACCCTAGTATTGCTGTTCATGTGATGAGCATCTTCCCCATATCATACCCCATTTTTGCAACTACTCGCAACCTCGATTTTGACAGAGAGAGAAGATTTGCTCTGACCGGGTGTCATGATAGAGTTGCACCGCAGACAGGAGGACAAGTCGCCGCGTCGAGCGCTCACGTTCCTCTTCCTACCGCCGCTTGCACCCTCGACTTGTCTCGGCCGCAAACGCAGACTATCTTGCTACAGAACAAGATAATCGAAGCGCTATACCTGGCTCCCAGGAAGATCGGAGGTTGTCCAACTCGAGCGAGGTCCTCGCCCTCACGAGACTCTCGACTTGGGTCTGATCCGCGGCGCGCCACTCGGAAACATCCACAGCAAGGTGCAAGGGTGTAGGAAGAGAGGATCGGATCGTACTAGGTGGTGCACCGGGTGAGTGCGGACAGCCATTCGCGAGGTGATCTCATCGCGACGCGCAAACAGAGTACTTCACTCTTCAAGATGTCTCACAACCGCAACATGCTGCAACCTAGTCGGACAGAGACACGCTAGGTCATTGTTGTTGGAAACAACGCGCTTCAGATCGCAGCGTGGACGTGGTGGACAAGCAAGGTGACTCTGTTACGTCGTTTGGAACGCGTTCTGACCCATATTCGACGCGCAATGCGATCACAGGTGCTCGCTGGTGACTGCGGGAGGATGGAAAAGCCGAGCGAGACATTTCCACCGTCGCCCCCGATGACGGATTCTTCCGAGAAGAGCAGTCCAGCTTCGCTCGTACAGGCCGTGTTCGCCAAATCGTCCGGATCTCCACCCCGCAGTCCCGAAGCTGACCGGGCACGCCACAGTCGATCTCCTCGCACGCCTTCACCTCTGCCTCCGTTTCCGCCCGAGGTCTTCCTCTCGATCCTCCGGTTCTTGCCTCCCCGAGACCAGAAGCGAGCATGCCTCGTCGCCCGATCGTGGCGCTCGTTCGTCATCGCAGAGCCGCAGTTCTGGTCGCGTGCGGTCGTCACGCTCGAGCGCGACGAGCTCGACTCGTTCCAGCAATCGCTCTTCTTCGCAGTCGGCAATGGCAACAAGAAACGTGAAGGACTGAAAGATCTCGTCATTCGACATCACGGTGCGCAAGGTCGTCGTCTCGTCCCGTGCGAGGACGCGATCGAGCGCCTCGAACAGACGATCGCGTTCGCTAGTCAAGCATGTACCCTGATCGACCCCGACGGTCGCCACCTCATACCCGACCCAGAAACAGGGCGATACTCAACGTTGCGCTCCTTACATCTTGCGCTCATGTTCAATCACACCGACACGGTGTATCTCTTGCACGAGTTTGCAAAAATACATCGCGCGCCGCTCTTCTTCAATCTCGATTCGTAAACCTTCGTCTCGCTGATCTGGATATATTCAAGGGGGCCACCAGTACTGACTACATACTGGTGTTGTGGGACAGATTTCGTCTCGACGCCGCAATGCCATTCTTCCTGCTCGACGGTGCTATCCTGCTTCTTTTCCCCAGCATCAAGTCCCTGACCCTGGTGTTCCATGCGCGTCGCGGAGTGCTCAAGCAACTGCAAACAACCGGCTGGTATTGGCGCTTACCAGAGGTGCCTTCACGACCAAGTTTTATGCGCCTCGACTGTCTCGTACGCTTGCACATCGAAGGCGCGCAGCTCGGACCCAGCCTCTTCATCCCCGATGCCCTTCCGTCCCTACGAGACTTTGTCCTGAATGGCGTCACCTGGCACGGGTTCGGGATCTTTCGACTACTCCGGATCGCTCGGCGCACGCTCGAACGCATCGAGCTGGTCAACTTGCGCTTCGAGCCAACCGAGGACGAATGGGAAGACTGGTCGCACAACGTCGATGTGCGAGACCCCGAGCTTACAGACGGACATCGTTTCGACACTGCGCCCCAAGATGTGAACGATTTCGAGCAAATCGACGTCGCAGACCCTTGTCCGATCATCTTGCCAAATCTCCGTACCCTCGCACTCATTGGCTCGACGCCCCCAATCTTCACCTCTCTGCAATTCATCGAATCTGGTAGCGACACTGGCGATTATCCGACGCCGGTCTTCGTCATGCCCAAGCTCACGGTTGCCCGATTCGACGACACGATCTACGATCCCGAAGTGATAGAGGACGTATCGACATGCGCGTTCACGAGTTTCGGTCGTAACGCACCTGAAGTCGAACGACTCGAACTCACATGCTGCACGGTTGACGACCGCAGTGTGTTCTCCGGACTCGCCGCCATGTCCGCTCGGATCACGTTCCTCGATTTCTTCGAGACGACGATATCCGATCAACTCCTCGCGAGTCTTCCGAACCTCACTCCTCGCCTTCAAGTACTCGATGTACGAAGATGTGTCGATGTGTCATGTCAAGGTGTCGCGCGAGTAGTCGAAGTCATTCGACAACTCGGCGACGAGGGTCAGTATCGACTCGAACAAGTCTTTGTCGACGCACCCGAGTTTAACGATCACGAATGGCGTGCGTACAATTGGCTAGATTTTGTCGGAGTGTTGGGTCACGGCGAAGAGGAATTCGAAGGGCTCGGACCGCAGGACGTCAACGAGAAACGAGATTGGATTCGTGCTGGCAAGCGGGACGCGCAGTGGGAGTTCAAGGAAGCTTTGAGGCAGCGCGAGGAAGAAGAAGCGCGTAGGCGACAATGGGTCGAACTGCAACAACTACAGGCGACCGAACATCTCGCTGCGGGGGGAAGTCTTGCGGGAGGTTCGTCGTTCGCCGCGTTCGGATTCGCTCCGCCGCGTCCACACACTCTTCGGGAACCAAACTCGTGGGGACCTGCTCAGCGACAGCAACAACAGCAGCAGCACCAGCAACAACTTACACCTCGCTCTCAGTCTACATTGCTCCTCCCGAATTTGCCTCCGCCTTCTGCAAGCACTCTCGTTCAAGAGTCACAACCCATGAACCGGGGCACCAAATCTTCCTCTCAGTACTCGAGTTACGACGCGACTGCAGGTTCGACCTCGAGCATGCACACTCGAATCCGATCACAAGAATCGCAACTCGACCTCAAATCGCTCGATGCCGTCGAAAGTTTTGACCAACTCGATCCGGCCCTCATCCGTGAACAACAGTTGGCCCTCGCTCAGATCGAACAGAGTCGAACCCAATCTCACGAACAATCCGCGTCTGGGCAACCAGGAGGAGGGTTCGTTCTGAGTCAAGATGAAGCGATTGCGGCTGCACAACGTGCTGCTGACCAAGTAATGTCGTCACGACAACAACAAACACAAGACCCACGGCTGGCTGTGACCAATGACAGGCGCGTGATCTCGATTGCAAGCACGCCAAACCTCGCAGATCCTCGAACGGCCGGGCTGGCAGACCTGCGAAGAACGGGTCAAACGATTGACGAGGAAGACGACACCGAAGACGAAGTGCTCGCAGGCGAAACGTACGAGCAACAAGGGCCAGGCATCGAGGAGGAAATGCTCGATGAGGAAGACAACAACATCACGAACGAACCGTGATTCTTGAAAACCTCTTCATTTCTCCAGTACATCGTATTGCTCGATTTACGTGAACGCACATGTTTCGTGCGATGTACAAATCGATTTGAACTGATTTATTCAACGTTGTCAAAAAAAAAACCCCCCGCTTCTTTCGACCTTGGCTCTCGATCGTTATGTCTTCGCGATCGAATACGTGCTTTCGTTTCGCACCCGTTTCTTCTTTACTATGTGACGTGGTTTCGTGGTTTTAGATTGTTGTACAGTCGCTCGCAATTTCTTTTCTTCGTTCGCTTTCGGTCACAACTCAAATTCGCTTCTGTCGAACTTGGATAGCATTTCCAGACAGTAGTCTACGATTTGCAAAAGTACGTTTACAGAGATCAAGTAAGCAACCGATCTGATTCTATATGTAGAGACGAGAGGGATGTGATACGAGCGAGTCCAGCTCTTC
Organism: Sporobolomyces koalae; assembly: GCF_050403365.1. Lineage (NCBI taxonomy): Eukaryota > Fungi > Basidiomycota > Microbotryomycetes > Sporidiobolales > Sporidiobolaceae > Sporobolomyces > Sporobolomyces koalae. Next base: position 22,409 of record NW_027481737.1, read on the forward strand.
TAGTACGTGCAGATGAGAGAGACAGAGTTGCGAGATGCGAAAGAAAGTTGCGCTGCAAGGAGACGAAACAAGGATGCGAGAGGTAGGAAAACGCGGGGCAGACTCCGCAATGCAATGCGAACAGAGAGAGATTGAGATTGAATCATGTTGGAGTGGCGAATCCGACTTGGTTGTTGTCGGTAGGATCGAACACGGTATACACGTTCTGTCCTCGCCGCTCCAGAATCGTTAGTGAGGAATGAGAAACAATCGACGCCTTCTGAAGGATTCTTCAGAGCAAGACTCACCTTGAGGAAGGAACACCCGAGGACCCAAGTCGAGTCACCCAAGCCAATATCGACTCCGGCGACCGCTCCAACGCAGTACGGAGAGTGCGACGAAACTCGACCGAGGTTCATATCGACAGGGCGTACGGCCCACTTGCGTCCATTGTCGAATGAGAACGAGAGCTTTGGAATTTGTGAGCAAGGCTACAGTTGCGTGTTTCGGGTCAGCAAGCGCTCAAAAGGATCCGGTGTTGAAAGGAGCTGTTTTGGTATCGAATGACTTACGAAAGTATAGTAACCCTCCGCACGGTCCCACCGACTCGCGCCGGGAACTTGCGACCAGAATCTGTCGGCGTCCTCTGGAGGTGCGATGATCAAAGTCGTGCCTATACCACAGAATCGTTAGTGATGAAGGGCCACGAAGTATGAGTAATCGAGCAGACTAACCCGAATCAATGATGGTGTTGCGAGAAGACTCGAAGGCATTGTTGTTGCTCAGGAACACATCCCCTGTGATGTTGTAGTAGGCTTGCTTTCGGACAGGATGCCACTCGATTCGACCCTGCACAAGCATGACAAGTCAGCTTTGCTGCTTTCGCGACGAGGAGACTATGCAGGCGTACGCTGAATTGGTCTGGGTTGGGTCCGCCCAAAAACAGTTCCGAGGGTCCATCGGTAGTCTAAGACACGACAAGAGATCGTGAGCGCTTGACTTTAGGAGCAAGCCATCGATGGCAAGAGTAGCGCACCTTTGCGACTCGCAACCCGAACGGTCTCGAGGTAGCGTCAGATTGGCGGCGAGTCCGGATACTCGAAATAGAGGAGTAAGCCATCCCCATAATCCTGTTTCAATAATGGCTAATGTCAGCTCGAGCGTGAGAGTCTGCGAATGTGAGTGCACTTGCCCATCTTCAGGTTCGGAAGCGAAGTTATCGCTCATCTGGTCGACTGCAGAGAAATAGGCACTGTGTTCGGTAAAGTATCAGTACTTGCTGACCACACGGAAAAGGAAGGGGGCATTGCGGATCTCACTTGTCGTCGTAAAAGTCTCCAATCTGCATCACGTCGGTATAAATCGGTCCCGAAGTTGTGCTGCCATCGCCATAGTAGACTGCAGAGTACTCCATGATCTAAGTCTATTTTCACAAACCCCGCAGCGGTACAGGTGACAGTGCTTACTCGAGAAGCGACCATTCTTTTTGGACGATGTGGTCGACAGGCCCGTGTCGAATTTGTTGCCGGTGCAACCCGTGCACTGCGGATCGTTCGAGGGGACCCAGAAGTCGGAAGACCCTATATCTCTTGGAAGAAAACACATCAGGAAGGGCTCCCAGAACACCGAAGGAAAGAGGCGTTCGAAACGGACCAGTGTCGAACAAGATCGTAAAATCCTGCGGTGGGGTCCCTAGCCGGACCTCTCCGGCCCACAACAAGTCGTTGTTGTAGTTGTACAGGACCTCAGACTGACGTTTCTGATTTTGAGACTTGGTGACGGAATCCGTCGTCGACCGATCCTTTCTCGACGACGACGTCGTGTTGTTTGCCTTGTCAAGGATCTCTCCTAGTACCTCGCCAGTATTCCGGAGGTAGGCTGCGATTGTCTGTTGGTATTTTCTGTGAAAGAGGGTGGCGGGATCAGGTTCAGCCTCTTCGGATTTTAGGAAGACCAGCGAGGGATGGAGGTCACTCACGCTCGAATGAAGGTGATCTGGCGCTGCATCGAATCGCTGTTAACGGTGCCATCTTCCTTAGTCATGGCAACCCCTTGTTTGCGCTGCACAAGCGGGACCGTCACTCCGCCGACCGAGACGGTGCTTGGGAGCGCATTAGCAGGAGCAACGCAACCGATCACGACAAGGGCAGCGAGAGAGAGGAGGGCCGAGTGGGCGGCGTGCGGAAGCATTCGAGAAATTGAACTCGAAGCTCAAGGTATTGAGGAGATGGATTGAGTGAACCAAGAGAGGAGAAACCGAGCATCGCAGGACATGGCAAGACGAGACGAGGCAAGTCGCAAGACCTGCCCACTCGCTCACAAGCATGTTCGTCACCGTCTTGGAAGACGATTCGAGTCTCTAGCGTGCGAAAAAGAAGCGGCTGGCGCGCGCGAAAGAAAGAAGAAGGCAGTCAGTCGCGATTGAAACTCGCACGTTTTTGCCACGCACGTTACTCGCTGTCGTCATGCAGGCTTCTGCATGATACCAGAAGATGCTTGCAGGAGTATGAGGCACAGCATGAGCGCTAGAAGCGAAAGAACAAAGGAAAAGTCACACCCCGAACCGCGGTCAAGTTTGTTCAGTCTTAAGTAGAGCCGACAGCCTGCGATAGCTTCTCATCGTCGTAGCGCTACTTTGACGAGGACTGCGAGAGGAGCCTGTGTCGATGCATGCGATGATGAGCATTTTCGATCTTTGTCTCATCTCGCACCCCTGCCCCGTCTGGTCTTCTTGCTTTCGTGCGCGCGACTATCAGCGACTGCACAATCGACCTGTCTGGTCTCCTCTGCGTACAACTGCTCCGGATTCTCGTGACGGAGTTGTCTGCTTCGTCAAGACCGAACTCTCGCGCCTGAGCCAACACCAGCTTGGACCGATGGACGAGCTTCGCTGCAACAACTTGAGGTGTCGAAAGACGCTCGGCTTCGAGGTGAGCTTGGCTCAACCGCTCGTGGTGCTCGCGAGAAACGTGCGATGTGTCCGTACGCCTCCGAACCCTGCTGCCTATCGCCCTCGCACCGCGTATATGGCCCTCGCTCGCGGCGAGAGTCAAGGTGACTGACAAGCTTGCGCCCTTGCGATGCGCCGGACAGAGCCTGTACGGGTTCCCCTCATTGACCTCGTAACGCGGCCGGTACTAACGCTCGCGAAATACAGCGCCGTCGTGACCAGCTGCTCCCATATCTACTGCGTAGAATGTGCAAACAGCTTCTTCGGCACGAGTCGCCCAGTCTGTCCTGCTTGCAAAACTGAACTCACCGAGATGTCCGCTCGCAGTCCTCTCTTAGTCCGCGCTGGATTCAGGATCGCTCACCTGCGTCTCGAAATCTTGCTCGAGGTTAGGGATGACTTGGTCGAGGCAAACCTACGCCCGTCAGATACCTGGAAAACCACGATTCTTGCCGGACTAGCTCCCTCCGTCATCATCGATATTGCCGGACGAGCTATCAATTTTCATGTCTATCAAGTACGTTCCCTCGACCTCCCTTTTCGCTCTTGTTTTCAGACCACAGCCTCGAACATTACTCGCAGCAATACCAAGACAGGTCGTATCAGGATTTGCTCAACAAGGAGGCTACCGAGGTAAGCGGACAAGAATATTTGGATCTGGCAGCGTATCCCACAGCTTTTGTTGTTCGCAAGCGCAATGCGTACCTGGAAAAAGCTGTCATCGAAACGGAGCAGAGAGCGCAAGCTGAAGTCGAACGTGCGTGCCCAATCGAGAGCTCTCAAGCTACGCTTTCCTCAGACTGACTGGTCCATCTGGTGTATGTAGTACTGAGAAGACGTCTTGAAGATAGGCTGATCCTGCGCAAACCACTTTGCTCAGTCGCGAGGTGCTCAGACTTTTATGTCGATTGAATAGGCCTCTCAATCGATCTCGCCGCCGAGCAGAAACGAGCCCGAGATCTTCAAGATATGCATCGATCAAACACGAAAGCGTACAGCAAGCTCAAAGTGAGTCAGACAGTCTCTCACTTGCCTTTGAGCTGTACCGGAACACTAACCTGGTTTCTGATAGGAACAACATGAACGGTTGAAGCGTCGCGTAGTGACTCGCAGTACGGCTTCGACGCGCGACCATCTCGACATCCACCGCGATGCCGCATACACTCCTGCTTCTGCCTCGGCCTCGATCGTCGCGCCCGCTCCTTCGCCTGCTAGCACCGCTCGACGTCCATTCGTTGCGAACCCCACCTCGATGCGCTCTCAGAGAAGTACGAGCCAGATCCCGACAGGATTCCCGACCAATTCGAGCAACGGCACAGGATCTACGAAATCGTTCTTCTCGAAACCGCTTGGTCAATTGCGCTCCAACACTGGTCACCACGAAACAAATCCTCCTCCTGATCATTTCGAGCGCCGCTTTGCGTCCTCGGTCGTCAGTTCAAAAACGTCTCACCGCATGACAGACTCTGTACCTTTGACCTCGAATCCGCTTCAACCGCGTTCAATCCCTACGAATCCGATATTGTTTCGCGAATGCTCAACTTTGGAAAGCAACGGAATAGATCCACTTCGTAGAGGCACCCCAGGTATGACTCTTTCTGTATCAACATTGGTTCCTGATACGACCTCGGTTAACGTTACCCTTTTGATTTGTGTTTCTGGCTGAAAAAGGGAGCGGATTCCGTCCTGCGAGCTTGGGTCAATCGTGATACGCTCGGAAAGCTTGTTCTCTTCGCTACCACCCTTCTTGTTACCTCTCGTCATACTATCCGGTGTTCTCTCTGCTTGTTTCCCTTTGTTCCATTCTCTGTGTTTGTGCCCAGTTCGTGTCTGTCGTAGCATCGACTTTTGCTTTTTTGCTTGGTCAGGTTGCCAATTGAAAGATTTCGTTACAGGGCAAGAAAAGCAAGCAAGGAACGAGAACAAGACGATTCGTGTACAAAACACAACAAATACAGAATAAGTAATCAAGAAAGATGTTCGAAACAAATCGACAAGAGAATTGAGGCAACACGAGAGAACACAAGAGAGAGGCGGTAGCGAGAGGTGTACAGGTCGAGAGAGAGGGAAAGAGAAAGGAAACGCTGAGGCGAGGGTTGCGAGGCGATGATCGTTACTTGCGAAGGTCTGCGCGCGACCTATGCGAGAGAGCTTCTACTGAAAGTGCTTGGCCTTCTTCTTGCAATCGACAGGAATGCTTGAATCCTCAGTTCGGATTCCTCCACCCTGTTGAACCAAATCCAGCAATAGCAACCACTCTGTCAGCCTAGACCAATGACAGAGAATGGAAGGAGAAACGCACCCAAGGGGTAGAACCAACCACCTTGGCATCGGGTCCGAGTCCACGCTTCGCGAACGACTTCCAGATCGTGCAGCGGTTCTCTCCACCCGTGAGCATCTTGTCGGCCTATACGAGATGAAAATGACAAAAGCCAGTGAGTAGTCTGTCATCGTAAAGACGGGGCCAAAATGTTGGACAGAAAACTGACGGTGATGATGGCATCACGAGCGTTTTGGAACGAAGGGCGACACGGTTGAAGCTTCATGGCGTCGACGACGAGTTGAACCGCGAGCGTATTGCCGTGAGCGGGAACGCGCTTCTTCGACTCCTTGAGGTGCTTTTCCGAGTAGTAGCCGGTCGAATCGGTCGAATTGACCGCCGGAGGGAACAGGGTCGGGTGGAATCCATGGTCATCGATCAAGTTCTCGGCGAGCTCGAAGAGCATCTCGGCCCAGACTTCTCCGATCGCGTGTACGCCTGTCGACAGCAACCCACAAGATCAGCTCGAGTTTCTGATTTGCGATAAAGGATCGCAACTGACCCCAGTAACCGCCCTTGTCGAGCGACTTGTACGAATCTTGGTTCGTTGTAAGGTTGCGCGAGTACGGGTCTGATCGGTGATGAGCAGAAGGAGTCAGTCATGATTTTACATTCACGTGGAAGATTGGTAGCTCACAGTTTCGGATACCTCCCGCTCGTCCCGACGCCCACGAACCCATGTCAAATTCTTGCTCCTTGGCGCTGTGCATACGGATCATGGTCGCGAAGAAATCACTGCAGGACGAGGGTCACGGTTTGTTACTCTGTCGCCAATCGCGAGAGGTTGAAGGAAAATATCTTACCCCCATCCCTCGCCCATTCCGCCGGCCTCTCCCCATCCAAGACATCCAGAGTTGGCAGGTCCTCCAGTGAGACGGGTCGAGATTCCGTGCGCGTACTCGTGAATGACAATACCTTCCTCCAAGCTGATCGATCACCCAGGTTAGTTCGGAAACTCGAAATGACGTGTAGACCAACGTTGGCGACTTACTCTCCGTCTCGGTACGGCTGAGCCGAAGTCCATACATACATGCGCATGCGAGGTCGCTGGCCATCAGGAGGGGTAGCAAAGTTGGCATTGTTGTATCCGGAGCCGTCCTGCGCGTTGGCCTGCACGGCGTCGCCTCCGTACCCTCCGCGTCCGAAATTGGTCTCTTGGAAATTGCCCGACTCTTCGTCGAACCCGTAGCGGTAGAAGAGATCGTGGATTTCGTTGTTCGTGTAGAACAACTCGGTCGTCGAGGCTTCAATGTACGAACTCGGGTCGAGCGGCGTACCCGGTTTCGTCATATGAATCGGGAAGTCGAACTTGAGATCCTTGCCGCCGTTCGCGCGGAAGCCGTTCATCGAGTTGCCACCACTTGGGTTGTCCTGCGCGAGGACGTTGTTGCCTCGAGTCTCAAAGTAGAAGATCTCGGACCCGCCCTTGTGTTCAGACGGAACGTAATGCCATCCGGCAGGGGAAGCTACAGCGAGAAAAACAAGTTGAGCGCATGGACCCTGCCTCTAGAGGCGTGCGCGAGAGAGCGTACCTTCTTTGTCGAGCTCGACGAGCGAACCTTTCAAGACAGCACGCTTGCCGACATCCGGGGCGTTCCTGCAAGATGAATCAACAAGCGAGTCAATCAACCGTCGGCGGCGCAAGCGATGAGTCCAAAGCTTACACTCCCCAAGGGAACACTTTGTACTCGGGCGAGATCTTCTTGAGCTTTTCAATCTCTTTCGGGTCAGTCGTCGAGGCAGCGGACGAGGTGCTGAACAACGAGCGCTTCGACGGCTTGCGGTTCCGGTGCGACGGCTTCTTGCTTTGGCGCGTCTTCGAGTTGCGATCAAACATCTCGTGCATCGAGTCGAGTCCGATCTCGCCTCCGGTCGGTCGGAAGTCGCGCACCCAGTCGACGACCATGAGCGGTTGCTCCTCGCCGACGGCCGAGTCGGCCGACATGTACGCCTCGTACATGTTGTCCTCGGACGCGTACTCGTACTTCCATGCGAGTTTGGCATCCTCGCCGTCGTGCACGTACACGAGGGACGCTTTGGCAGGACCCTGGGCAGTCGGATCGGGCAAGCCCGAAATCACGACGTCGTGAGCGGTCCCGGCGACGCGGGTCGTCGTGAGCTGGTCGGCGAGGTCGGCGCGCGATTGACCTTCGAGACGCCGGTCGAGTTCGACATTGTTCGATTGCATCGCGAGGAACGTGAGCAGGCCATGGCGCGGGTCGGCCGGCCGGAGCGATGACGCGGACGGGTTGAACGGAGGGGACGAGTACTCGGCGACGAGGTCCTCGTGCTGGGGTCCGTTATCGAGCACGATCTGTGCCGATGCGGGCGTGGACCACTCGCGCGTGTTGGCGCGAGCGTCTCGTGACTTGGTCGATTTCGCAAGGGTTGAGTCACCGTACGAAACGACTTGGCCGGATGCGAGGTCGATGTTGACGTTCAGGTTCGAGTTGGCGACGGGAACGCCGTTGAGGAGCTGGACAAAGTGGCCGTGGAAGACGCCCGTGTGCTTCGAAACGAGTCCATCGACGAGCCTGAACTCGGACTCGGGGTGGAGTTCGCGGGTGAACGCGTGGGCGAGTTCGGCACCGACACAGCGACCGTGCTCGGCATCGACAAAGACGTTGCAAGCGTCTGACGAGGCGGCGTGGATATCAGCGAGCGACGAGCGCTCGTTCCACGCCGAGAGCGCGATCGACGGGTTCAGATCGGCATCGTGGAATGAAAGGGCCGGGTGGGGACCAAAGTTGATCGACTTGCGGACGGACGACTCGAGGAAGGCGGACGAAGCGAGGGCAGACGAGCTTGCGATCAGGGCAGGAGGCGGGATCGAGATGGCGTGGGCGAGGGTCGAAGCGAGCGAGACGGTCGAGAGGAGGGCCGTCTTGCGCAAGAGGGAGGATGTGCGAGGGTAGGTGCGTTTGTTTGAAAAGGGCATAGGATGGATAGATAAGGGAGAGAGAGAGAAGAGCCGCGCCATTCCCCCTCGTTCGGCCCTCGCAATCGCGAATGTGGGGGGCGAACCTCCCCGCAAGTGCCGCGTTCTCGCACGCCCCGCGCGTTCGTTCGCGCACTTGCCCGTCGAGTCACCTGACCTCGTGCTCGTCATGGCGGCGTTTTACGACGTGCAAGAGTTCCTCGCCGACTCGCAGGTGCGCGCTTCGATCCTCCTGCGCGCGGGCAGGACGCCAACTGATCGGACGCGTTCTGTTGATAGCGCATGCCGTCCAAGATTCTGTTCGACATCCCCAACTGCGGCCACTTGGAAGGCAGTGCCGACAAGGATGTGAGTCTAGCTCGCCGAGACGCGTTGTCTCTCGATAAACTGACGACGATCCCCTGTGCCCGACAGCTGCAAACCAACACCAACCTCGAGCTGCCCTTCTGGCTCGCACACAAACTCCATGACGAGTGAGGTCCTCACGCACGGCGACTTTGCACTACTGAGCTGACCAAGATGCTCCATCTGTGATGCAGAGATATGATCGCCTTGACTTTGCCTCGACCGTACAACAACACGGTCCGCAACGCACTCGCCGCCTCGCCCGAATCCGTGCACCTGCGCAACCTCGGTGGAGGCGGGGGTTCGTTCTACGCAGGAGGCACGCGTCTACTGAAACAGTGAGTCGCACCATATGGCACTTTTTTGTCAGATCATGCGGTTCCCAAGCTGGAACGGTCGTTCTCTTCCCCGACAGGATCGAGGACGAAGCGCTCGCCAAGACGCTCGAGGACGCGTTCAAAGCAAGGCTCGTACAGATCATGGACCAGAGTCAACACAGTCTCGCCGACCACGGCGGAGAAGGTGCCGCGTACGAGTTTAGTCAAGGCTTGGACGCGTGGGAGAAAGAACGTAAGCCAAATCTCGCTTCGTTCTGTCACCGGGAATGGACGATTGATGTCTATAATGCTCGCAGTGTTTCACGTGGGAGAAGCATCGGCGAAACAGATGAAAAACTGGTTCGATACGCGAGGCAAGAAAACCTCGTGATTGACGCTCATCTTTCCTTCTGTTCATCTGTACCCAATCCCTGCTTGTTGTACTATTTCATCGCATGCAATTCGTCGTCGTTGGGCGAGATTCGTTGTTTGTCCTGGGCAATGTAGCCGAGACAATGCTGTGCCTAGCGCACGAGTGTCTTGTTGCGCTCTCGTTCGTCCATCAAGAGCTAAACTATTACAATTCGTAGGTACAGGAATGTCTCAAGCTACCTCGAGGAAGGAACTAAGAATTGCCCCAGGAAGATCGCAACCGAATTCGTCAACGTCCTTCGCCTTTTCGATGCGATCCATGTCCCCATTGGTGTCACGCTCGAGAATGAGTTGTTTCTCTCGAAAAGCTACTCCGTTTTGCCTTTCGTTGGATCCACTTTCGTCGCTTGGTTGTTGCTAGTCTCGGATTGTGCTTCCTTCGCTTCCCGCTCTATCCGTTGTTGTTCCTCGACTTCTCGAATTTGAATCAGGAACCTAGAAATCGCGAAACATGTTTCTGAAACCATCAGCTCCTCCACGACACACGAACAGAGAATCAAAGAGATAGATGCTGACCATTTGATACTGACAAACAATCCAATACTGAGTACCAACAACGCGACGACATGCAGGTTCCCTCCCGTGAGCAGCACCATTCCAAACAACGTGACGAACAGTGCGTAGAACGAGTACGACATGGCTTGGATCAACCCGGAATTGGTACCAGGAGTAAAGATCGAGTTGACCACGTCGGTCAACATGTTGCCGCTCGTTGTCGTCGTCGATGGTACTGATGTCGGTGTCGACATCTTTGATGAGTGTCTATACGTGAAGTGACAGACAATTTGGATGGGAGGAAAGAGTACGACACGGGAACGACACGTCAGCATGCGCATGTCTCATCGGAATCGGAAGTATCAAGTATCGTCGTGAATTGCAAAGCTCGAAGCTATTTACTATATACAGTCATGAATCCAAAAAGGAAACCTACAGCTTGAGCGCCTTCTGAACTCCTTCGAGCATTTTCCACACTCCCCACGCTCCCGCATCTGGTACTGCTGCATCTCGAATCTTGTCCTGATCGACATAAGCCGCACGTCCAGCTTTCGCATCGAGGTCCCTCGTAGCTTCTGCCGCCTCATGTGCGGCCGTGAATGCCTGCACGAGTGTCTTGGGTTCAGACGCATCCGAAGCGAGCGTGAGAATGAACGATGACAAAGGGTCGATCAGAGTCCTCGAAGGAGGTCGAGCTCGAGTGTATTGGTACAGCGTGTTGAGCGCGAGCTGTTTGGATCATTCCCACGACGGTAATCAGTTGAAAGCTGTTAAGAAAAAAAAATGGGGATCTAGGTCCTCACCTCGAGCGCGCGAGCCCATACCTCAACCGTCGCTTCCTCCTGTTGCAGCTCTTTCGCTGCTTCGATCAACCCTTTGCTCAACCCACTCAACAGGATCGCATACAATCCTCCACTCGTGCCTCCCATTTCTTGCTCGACGACTTCGGAACACTCGACCATCGCTTGAACGACATCTCGATCCGAAATTGCATTCTGACTGATCTTGTCGAGGATCGCTTCGGCTCCGGCTTTGAGCGTCAGGCCTGCATCGCCATCTCCTGCGATCGTGTCGTACCGAGTGATTTCGGGTTCAGCCTCGATGACCGACTTGAGCGCGTTCTCGATCGCTGCGATGAACACTTTCGAATCCGTCGCTGTAGAAACGCATACAACGAAAAATTCAGCGTGCGAAACATACAGGACCCGAGCCGACGAGATCGAAGTAGACGAGGAATTGACTCAAACGCTTGGGACCTTTGACGTCAGTCTCGACGGTGTCGAGAGCCTTCTTCTGGTCATCTTCAGCGCTCACGACTTTCATCTCGGGTTTGCCTCGGTGGAACCACTTCCATCCGGGTGCCTGCGTCTCGGCGTCCAAGCATTCGAGCACGAGTTCCTTCGTGAACTGAGTAGTCGTCTCAAAGTGGGACGAGTCCGGGTTGAAAGGTTCTCGAGGCAGAAGCAAGAGCGTCAAGGAGAATCCAGGGAGGTTCAACGAAGTCATGAACGTTCCCGCGATCGCTCTGCTCTCTCTCGAGCGCGTCAGTACAGGCTTCCAGAACCCTTCGTGTAGCGGTGGTGAAGTGGCAAAGACTGACCTCTGTACGGTGATGTGTTTCTGCTGCAGCCAGTTTGCTGCTTCTTTCACGACTATCCCAAGTTCGAGCTCGGGCAAGCCGCCGAGGTTGTTGACGAGCAAGACGACCTCGTCCTTGCCGTCATCTGAGTTGCACCACAATCGCGATTCTTAATTTGTATTTCTTTCCTGAAAGCGATAAGGAGAGGAAAAACTCACTCTGGAAGGGCAAGAACGAGCGTTCCTTGTCATCGGTGTTCGTGATGGTCGTCAAGAACTCGTCGACGAGCTTTTCTGCACTCGGTACGGGCGACACTTTGCGAATCCCAGGCTCGTTGTGCTACTCAGGGAATAGGAAAGTGTTCTAAGCCTGTGTGATCGGAAGAGAGAGAGAGAGAGAGAGACTCACGATTCCCATGCCGATCTCGGCCTCGTTCTCGCCGAGGTAGTCCTCAGCCTTGTCCGTTCCAGGTACGTGACAGTGCTCGAGTCCCATCCCCATGGTTGCGCAATTGGTGCTGACATACTGTGCGAGATGCTCGACTTCGTCCAACGAAGTGTCCTCTTGCGCGGCAAAGGCACCGGCAATCTTGTACGTCAGGACTGTTCCGGCGAGTCCTCGTCTGCCGGTCAAAGCCCCCTGCGAGCGAGGCACGGCAACATCGTCTCCGACAACGACCATGCGGACGGTGTCCTCTCCGAGGTGAGTCGCGGCCCAGCGCTCTTTCGCGAGTCCAAACTGGAGCACATCGCCTGAGGGAGCAAGACGTCAAATTCACTTGCGGGCGGATCAAATGGAAGGAGACGGCTATGCACGAACCGGTGTAGTTTTTGGTCTAGTGAGCACATACAACCGAATCAATGTGGTTCTCGTTCTCTCGGTCATCGGAGAGAAAGAGGTCACTCACAATGACGAGGGTACCTTTGCCATGTTTCAGCTTGTCCAATGCCTTTTCGACCTGTCTCGCATTCGGACTCGCAAACACTTGACCCGAGACGGCCGCGCTCAACATGCCGTGTCCAACGAACGCGGCATGAGCCGGTTCGTGTCCGCCTCCTCCTCCACACACGAGGTGTACCTGGTTCGTCGAGGGCTTGCGTACGATCAAGGTCGTGTCGTACACCTCGGTGTGAGGGTTCAAATAGGTCAACCCGGCGAGGGAATCGCCTGCAAAGTCGCTCGTAGAGATGGATCAATCCTAATGTTCTCTGATGGTCTACACAGTACCAGGGATCGACTAACTGATCGTAGTCTTGGGGTTGTTGAGGATGTGTTCTGATGAGCTCAACGAGATGAGGTCATCGCTTCCTCATAAGGGTCAATAAGCAAGCACCTACTGCCCATCCTGTCGTGTCGATAGAGATGTGTGTGTTGAGCAAACAGCTGGCCAAGAAGCAAGAAGAGCTGGCGAGTGTGGGGAAGCTGGAAATTGAGAGCATATTGTAATCGTTTGGGTCTTGTAATGAATATTGTATTTGGGAAATAAGGCAAGGTTGCGAATCGATCGAGGCTGATCCCGCAGTTCGTCACCTGTTCGGCTTTCGAAGTGCTCGACAGCGATCAAGCCTTTGCACCGCCTATACCAGAGTCCGATTGCTGCAGCTTCACGCGTCCTGCACAGTGCACAGTCGCTTCGCAGCGCGCGTCATCCCGCCCGAACCCGCTCGTACCTCGGCCTATCTCAGTGCGACTGTTGCTCCTTCAAAGAACATCACTGCAACCCAGAGCAGCAGTAGAGTCCGCCCCGCGAACCACGAGGCGTTCCTCCCGATTCCGAACGACTCGTTTCACCGCCCACCTCGGCAGCTCAGCTCTCGCTCTCATCTCTATTCCCCGGAGACCTGCTCCTCTTCAGTACATTAGCCCATCATGCAGAACATGGGCAAGAGCGTCATGCGGTACGTCTCGCATCCCTTCCCCAGCGCAACTCGCCCGGTGCGGGTTCCTGACTTGGTACACTCGACTTGCATGTTCCAGAGTGGCCAAGAACTCGATCAAAGGCTTCTCGGACACTCAGACCAAAGTTCGAGATGCCACTTCGAATGACCCCTGGGGTCCTTCCGGTACCCAGTACGTCTACTTTGTTTCTCCCATCTGGTCGAGCCTCGCTCGTGCTGATTGAATCTGCTCCAATCAGGATGGCAGAGATTGCGACTCTCACGTTCAACCAGTCAGTACTATTGTAAATAGCTATTTCTCTATGTGGCGAGTCACTGAAACACCTCGTTCCGTAGAGGCGATTTCGTCGAAATCATCGAAATGCTCGACAAGCGATTGAACGACAAGGGCAAGAATTGGAGGCACGTGTTCAAATCGCTCACCGTGCTCGACTACATCCTGCACGCCGGCAGCGAGAACGTCGTGCACTATTTCCGCGAAAACTTGTACATCGTCAAGACCTTGAAAGAGTTCCAGTACATTGACGAAGACGGCAAAGACCAAGGCGCAAATGGTATGTATCTCACCGTGCTCTGCTTGTATCGTTTTTCCGTTTCAATCGATACTTACCTCGAGTTGTTTCTACTCTCTCTCAGTGCGTCAGAAAGCAAAAGATATCACCTCGTTGCTGCTCGATGAGAAGCGCATGAAGAACCAACGTGCGACGCGCAAAGACATGCGCTCTCGCATGGCCGGCGAACGTCCCGATTCAGGTGCGAAGCGCGAACGTTCCAACTCGCGCCCGCCTCCGAACGGGAACGCCGATGGAGACTTGCAAGCGGCGATCGAAGCGAGCAAGAAGAGTGCCGAGGAGGAAGCGAGGAGGAATCGAGCCGACAATGACCTCGAAGAAGCAATGAGGCTCAGTCGCGAGGAAGACGAGAGGAGAAGGAGAGAACTCGAGCGCAACGGCAACTCGGATCTGTTTGACGAGCAGCGACAGTAAGGCTTTCCGTGCTCTCTAGAGCGATGATCGGAAGCTCAAGGGTTGTTTTTGTTTTTGGGGTTTTTCTCTCCGACAGGAACGCATTGATCGACATGGATGCTCCAGCTCAACAACCCATGGCGACTGGTTGGGCGAGCTTCAACCCATACGCGGCTCAGCAGCAGGCGCAGATGGAAGAATACATGCGACAACAACAACTGATGGAACTTCAACGCCAGGTAAGCGTTGTCCTTCAAACAGAGACGAAATGCAGCGTTGTCTCACACTTCAGTCTCGCTGTGATACCTTTACAGCAGCAGGAACAACAGATGATGTACGCGCAACAGCAACAAGCTGCGATGCAGGCCCAATACGCGCAACAACAGGCGTACGAGGAACACATGCGTCAACAACAAATGTTGTACGCTCAACAACTCGCCCAACAACAGCAGCAACAACCTCCGCCACAAGCGCTTCAACCTCAAGCGACCGGGTTTGGAGCCAACAACCCGTTCGCGGCATTCGCGCCTTCGCCTTCGCCTGCACCTGCACCTGCACCTGTTCCCCAAAGAGAACCTTCCCCTCCACCTCCACCTCAACCTCAACAAGTCGCGCCTCAACCTCAGCAGCAGCAACCTCAACGTACCGGACCTCGATTCCGAGCCGATGGAGACGCGAAACATGGCGAGTTGGCCAAGATGCTCGCAGGAGGCCGAGAAGACGGGTTGGACACGTTTGGCAACGTCGGTGCGAGTCGAGTCCCAGTGTGGCAACAGAAGACGGGTCAACAACAAGCTCAACAGTTCGGAGGTGGAGGCGCGGTCGTACCGCAAATGACGGGGTTGGCAAAATCGAACCCTTTTGGAAACTATGCGGGCAACTACAAAGCCCCTACTCAGTTCAACCAACCGACAGGGTATGGGAACGCGAACGGGAACGCTAATGGTCAGACCCAGCAAAACGTCAGTTGAATTTGTTTGCCTTTCCCAAAGTTCGAACGATTCTATCGCAGGAAGACTGACGCTCGCTCTCTCGTGCTTGCCTTTTGCCCCAAAAAAAGAACGATCAACCCTTCTTCACTATCTAGCTAGGATGAATCGAACTGGGTTCCCGCGTCCAGAAACGAAAAAGCGCTCATTCCAAGTGTAACCAACCGATTCGTCTATTGCCTCGTGTTGCGATTTTCTTTTTTTCAGCAGTATTCGTAGTCTTCCCTCCCATCTTCTTTTCTTACTCGTCGTGCCCTTTCGCTGCGTTTCTCTGTACAAAATTTCAAACAGATTCTCATTCTAGGGGAGTTTGCGAGAGAGCCGGAATAAGGATCCATGCAGAATTGCGTCTCTGATTGACAACAAGTCGTTGAAACTTCTCGCCGCGATAGAGCTCTGTACCGGAATGAACCTGAGATACCATCGGCTGACAAGTGTACGGTGAGCTGGTGAGATCGTCGAGACCTGGAGGACATGGTACTCGAAGATCGATCCGACGAGCTCGCTGTCGACTCGCGCGTGCATCCTCAATAGTCTGATAGGATTCGAGGAGCTTTGACAGAGACAGGCGAGTACTGATGATGGTGGGGAGTGCAAAGACGAGAGAAACGCGGTCGCGTAGTCGCCCCCCTTCACCACCACACCACACTCTCCATCATGTCGAAAGTTCAGGCACCCGAACTCAAGAAGGTAAGCGCGTTTACAGACTACTTCGAAGGGTTTCACGGAAACGCTCAGGGACGGTGTGAGAAGGGTCGTGTTTGATCAAGTTGTCATCATCCTCGTCGTGGTTGACCAGCGCTGTTCAAGAACGGCTGTATCAGTCACATGGGGAGCTAGAACAACTGTGTCAAAGTCCTCTTTCATAGACAAGAGCAATCGTGACTGACCCAACCTTGTGCTTCTCCCTCGATCATCCGTGCCGACCCCTCTCTCACGCGCTACTTTCGCCAATCGATCACAGTACATGGACAAGTTGTTGTTCATCAAACTTCAAGGCAACCGAACCGTGTCTGGCTACCTTCGAGGATTCGACATCTTTCTCAACTTGGTGTTGGACGAGTGCCGCGAGGAAGGTTCGGCAGACAAGATCGAGTCTGGAACTGTGGTGAGTATCAAAGCAAACGCATGAAGCCTTCCCCCCCGAAAGGCTTAGTCGCTAAATGTTGCTCTCGCCCCGCACGCGAACCCGCCAGGTGATCCGAGGGAACAGTGTGACAACGATGGAACTGATGGCGACAAGATGAAGCAGGAATGGTCAAGCTTGTTGTTCCATACCCTCTCTTTTTCGACATTCGAGAAGCAACTAGACGGGGACCTTTCAAGGGAAAAGCCGACAAGATCTTGAACGGCAGTGACTCTCCTCTCCCTCCTCTCCTCTTCTCGTTTAATGTCTTTGCATTTTGTGCCACCCCCGAATTCCGGAAAACAAAAAAGTTGTACCATCATCGCTTCGATTGCGCACCGGAAATGCTCAAAAAAGAAACGAGAGACTATGTAAATAAGCAGATAGTATGACCGGCAAGACCGCAACAACAAAGATTTCCTTTTCTTTCCTTTTCTTTCTTCAGTTTCCAACCTCTTTGTTTCACTGGTGCTCAATCTCCCAGTGAATGGTTTCTCCCGCCAAGAACGGAATGACGTACTCCTTGCCCGAGTTGTTGCCATCCTGGTCATAACTCCAAACCTTTTCGACGGGTTTGCCTGCGACTCGCTTCAACACGACCTCTTGTCCCTCCTTCGCCGGAACCTGGTAAAACGTTCTTCCAAACGTACTGACAAACCCTTCGAGGCGTTCGAGAGGGATTTGAGACCGTTCAAAGATCTCGGCCGTCAACGGGATCAAGTTTGAACTCGTGTAAATCCCAGCGGCACATGGACTCGGAAGGACGACTTCTTCCTTCGTGACGGTCTTGCCATCTTCTGACATCGATTCGACTTGAGCGACTTGCAACGCGGGGAGTTTCGATCGACTCGGGTGAGGTGCCGAATCGGATCCGAGGAAGAATTTCGAGTTGCCAGATTTGATCACTTCTCGCAACGCTTTGCGATCTGAAGGGAACTTGGCAAGAGGTTTGCAAAACCCGAGCGAGGTGGAACATGCAGCGTCAATCGTGAGGTGCAAGTGATGAGGCGTGATCGTTGCAACCACGTTTGCAGGAAGAGTTTTCACCTGCAGAGGAAATCCCGGTTCAATTTTTGATTGTATCGGAAGGGGGAGACCGTCAGAAGAGTGTTGAATGATCGAGACATACGGCTTCAACGGCAGCAGCGGTCGTGCAGTGTTCGAGCACGATTCGAAGGTTGGGGAATTTGCGGTGAATCTCGTACAGATGCGGGATGAAACGTTCTTCAGCGTTCAACACGCACGTGCCCTACATAGCCAATAGAACTTCAAGTCAGCGACAGTCGCGGGGACGCATGAAGATGGGGAGATACGACTTGCATCACCGTCGACATCGGAAGGCACTTCGCCGTGCAGGTTCAGGACGAGGTCTTGCTTCTCCATTTCGGCGAACACTTCGTCGTACACGCTGTACCCCTCCATTCCGACTCCTCCGTCCGAGTTGGTCGTTACACCTCGCGGGTAGGATTTGATGCCAACGACTCCGCGTTCTTTCGCTTCCCGCACGAGTTGCGGGGTCAGACTCGACGAGAGGTACATGGACGGCAGGATTTCGAGATCAGGTGCAACCGCATTGAGCTCCTTGACGTATTTCACGGTCTGTTCGGGAGTGGTGAGAGGCGGGATCAAGTTTGGCTGCGGGTTCCGACCACATCCGAAAGTATTTTATCAGGACTTGCTCAGGAAAGGCCGAGATGGGCCAGCGATCAAGCGCACCATGACGAATGCAGTTTTAACTCCTCCGAGCTGAACGTGCGGCGTGACGAGCTGCATGAGGTTGCCTTGTCGCAGGTGCACGTGAGCATCCAACGGCGCAGCGAGCGTGATGCGGTCGATAGTGGAAGCCATGTTTGACAACGTTCTCCGGCTGAGTAAACGCTGAATCGTGGGTCAGGAAACACGAGAGAGCCGGTGTAGGGAGAGGGGCAGAGCTGATCCTGCACCGCTCCACACTTTTTGTTTGATCTGCTATCGCCGTCACCGGTTCGACTTCATCCTGGATTCGACTCGGTCATGTCGATCCCACCGCCGTCGTCTCCGTCCGACGTGATCGATGCCTTGTCGCATGCTTTGTCGCCTGTGCCCGCGTCCCGACTTTCCTCACTCGAGGCGCTGCAGGCATGGTCGACCCTGCCCGGCTATTACTCGTACCTGGCAAACATCTTTACGAACCGGGAGCAGCAAGCAATCGGCGATCAAGTCAGGCTTCAAGCGTTGATCCAACTCAAGAACGGCATCGACAAGTACTGGAGAAGGTCCGCCAAGAAGTAGGTTTATCCTGGCCTACTTTCAGGGCGAATCCTCGAGCATGAGGACATCTCTTTATCCTCGACGTGAGCGGGGTCTAGCGAGAGAACCGCGCATTGACTTCGCTCGCACGGACAGTGCAATTGCTGCCGAGGAGAAAGCAACCATTCGCCCACTCCTCCTCACCATGGTGGACGAGCCCAACAGAGTGGTACGTCTGCTACCGAAGCGAACACACTTGGAGACGGGCTAACGAAATTACCCGACATTCAACAACACAGCTCGCCAAAAATCTTGCAGTCACGATTGGCAAACTCGCTCGCTTGGATTATGGCGTCGACTGGTCAGTTCAGCTGCAGTGCTCAATCCTGTGCAAGCTCTCAAGGTGCTCATTATAGAAGCTTCGAATTTGATCAATAGGAACGAATTGCCTGAAACGCTTCTCGGGTCGTTGCACGTCTCGACCTCGCTTCTGTCCTTGCACCGATCACTTCTGTACCTCCACGCAACGATCAAGTCGCTCGCATCGAACCGAGCTCCGAAAGGGCGACTGTGTATGAAGAAGCTCACAGAGTTGCTCTTCACTCCGCTCGTCAACCTGCACGCGTCGATCCTGTCCCAGGCGGTCGAGCGGCTGCAACGAGATGGACTCGGAGGCGAACAACATGATGTCGAAGAGATTGAATGCGCACTGCTCGCGTTCAAGTGTCTCAGGTTCTTGACGGTCTACGGCGATCAGAACCCGGCTCAAAACACAGCGATCAAAGTGGGTCAATCGACCGTGAAACCTTGTGCGGCAGAACAAGGACTGATACTGTGCAAACCCACTCTCAGGCCTTTTTCGTGTCGACATTGTCGACATTCACGTCGATCTTGACCCTTCGCCTCTCTCTCTTTCCTGCGACCGCACCGATACACTCCGCTACTCCTCGACTGACTTTTCTGACCAAGCACGTCGTATCGTACACGAAACTGTACCGGGCATTGATCGATCACAATATCCAACAATTCGATCAGATGGGCATCACACAACAGACTCTTGAAACATACTGGAACGTCGTCAAGAGTGCTTGTCAAGCCGGGATTCTCAACGTATCTGGTGAGTGGTACTCACAGCGCTCGCTCGTCCTCTACACTTGGCTGAACCTCGCCCTTGTCTCGACGAAAAACTCAATAGATTCTGCCGTGTCGCCGTACCCAACTCGACTCTTGATCCCATCGCTCTTGCTCCTCAAGTCAACCTTGTCGTCTTGGGACGGTCAAACTCCGCTGACCATTCCGATCGAGTTTGTCAAAGAGTTTGCTCAAGTGTTGGTCAAGGATTGTCTGAGACTTCGAGAGGAAGAGTTGGACAAGTGGGACGAAGATCCAGAAGAATGGATCAACGAAGAAGAACTCGATCGGTGGGAGTTTGAACTCAGGGTGAGAACGCCTCTCTTTCCTGCCTCGTCAAAAAACCGAGTCCAATCTGACTGACGAGTGTGCCTGTTGTACTCGGTTCGGGGGGTCCAGCCATGTGCAGAGTACGTCTTGATCAGCTTGATCGGAGGATACAAGGAGGAGCTCGGGGCTCAACTGGCGTCTTACCTCAAGGATCCGACAATCTCTCGTTCGTCCCGTGTCTGTCCGTCCGTCCAATTGAATTGACTGACCCTTGAACGAGCGCCAATGTAGAACCTCAGGATATGAATGGACTCTTGCTCAAAGAAGCCGTGTACACGGCTATTGGCAAGAGCGCGGCGAGCCTTGCAGAGAGCATCAACTTTGAGGAATGGTTGAATCAAGGGCTGGTGAGCGAGGTTGCAGGAACTGATACCAAGTAAGCTTGCCTCCTACGGATCCACATACTTCTGACCTGCTAGGAATTACGCCACTCACCTCTTCCTCCCTTGGGGACTGCACAGTTACCGGATCATTCGGAGAAGGATCGCATGGTTGTTGGGATACCTCATCTCGGAAGACCTCGCTGCCGAATCTCGACCTCTGATCTACTCTCTCATTGTTCACCTCCTCTCTCGCAACGCTTCAACCGACCCCGCGATCCGATTGACCGCAGCACGGAGTCTGCAGAAATGTGATACTTGGGATTTCGACCTGAACGGGTTCCTGCCGTTGCTCGGATCGGCGATTGAAGAAATCGTTCAGCTACTTGGAGAAGTCAGCTCGAGTGATAGCTTGATGAAGCTGAATCAGACTTTGGGGGTGATCATCGCTCGTGTGGGAGAACATGTTGGGTTTTCCTTTCCCTCGATTTCTAACAGGACGGGCTCTGACCATCTTTCGACAGATTGTTCCGTTCGCACCAAAACTGGCCGAGATTCTTGGAACCCTTTGGAGCGGAGTTCAGGACAACCAACCGCATTTTCAGACTTCGATCCTCGTGACCATGACTCGGTTAGCAGAGGTGAGTGGGACCAATTTCACTGTTAGCGTTCCCGCAACTGAGCGTTCTGGTCATACCAGGCTCTCAACGAACAATCTCAATCCTTACATCCTCAAGCAGCCGCAATCATTCAGCTGAGCGTCGACTCTTCTCGCGTACATCTCGTCTCTCTTCCTCGGTTGCTACTTGCGACTGACCTATTTTCCGTGTCAGTCTTCGCATATTTACCTGCAAGAAGATGCTCTCGAATTGTGGCAGGTGCTGCTACGGAGGTCGGCTTCGCTCTCGCCTGAAATGCTCGCGCTCTTGCCGGCGCTCGTGACTCTCGTTCGAGAAGGTACCGATGTCTTGCCTCGGTGTCTGTCGATCTTTGAAAGTTTTCTGTTGCTCGACTCGACAAGAGTCATCGAGGTAAAGGACTCTATCTTCTCTCATCGCGACGATCTCCTGATTGACATGTTTATTTTTCGACTGTCTGCAGTTGTGCGGAGCTTCTGTTTTAGGCGCACTCTCAGACTTGCTCGAGGGTCTGAGTGTTCAGGCGGTCAAAGTCGTGTTGCATACGCTCAACTCGATCTTCAAAACGTGTCCAGCGATGATCTGGGCTGCACCGTTCGACGAGAGTGGCACTTTTCAGAAACTGCTTCAGGGCATCTCGCAGACGGTAGGTCCAATTACTCCATAACCAGGAAGGAACGTCGATCATTCGAATTGACATGAATACTGTACTGTAGGAGTCATCGGCTCTCGTGATCACCAAATGTGAGATGTCCGAATGCCATCCGAGGCAGAGCCGAATGTGAAGTACTGACGTTTGTGTTTGACAGATCTGGGTTCGATCGCTCGAATCATCTTGTCGAGTCCGGAAACGTTTCACCAAATGCTCGCTTCGACGGGAGCTCGGACAAACACCTCGTCAGACCATCTTCTCGGACTCGTCATCAACCAGTTTGTCGAACGCGTGAGGGTTCTTTCGGTCTCTTCTTTGCCTATCAATAGAGACCAGAACGTTGAACCCGGCGGCGTTCTCTCTCACACACAGCTCGACAACATGTCTCAAGCGGGACAGCGCAAGGTGGTCGCGTTGGCTCTCGCGAACCTGACCGCAACCACCAACCCAGTCGTATTGTCGAGATTGTCAGATCTTGTCGCATTGTGGTCTGGAGTGTTGGCTCAAACTGAAGAGACCCAAGAGGGCGAGTGAGTTGTCTATTTCTTTCGTTTGAATCGTCCCCTACATCTTGGGGAACTGTTGACTGACTTGATGAGAGTCGACAAACAGTGCCGAATTGTATCATGTCGTCGAGGACTACACGAGCGACATTGAACAAGATTACACTGAAACTCTTGAAACCGAGCGCAGATCGGCGGTCAGTTCCCTGTCTCTCTCTCTAGCATCATAGACTTGATTTGGAAGAACTTTCGTATTGATCATGATCAAGGTTGCCTTGTCTGCAGTTGTCGTCGGTTGATCCCATGATCACGCTCAAGCTGTCGAGTTTCATTGGTCAGAAATTGTCTGAAGCGCAAGCGCTCAATGGTGGAGCCGAGGTGTTCCAGCAACAGTGGCTTGGTCAAGTTGACCCGATCCTCGTCGAGGAACTGGTGAAACGATTGGAGGGCAAGTTGAAGGGATAGAAGCTCGAATTTGTATAGAATTCACTGATCAATTCATTGGCGGCGAGACGCCAGGACCGCTATTGAAGTGAGAATCTTGCACTCGGTCCAGGCCCTGTCTAAAAGGAGACCAGTCAGCAAGAGTTCGGACAGGGTGCGGATGTGACACGAGTGGGTCATGTCGGTAGTTAACGAAAGCCGAACAAGCGGAACCACGCTCGCGCGGCGGATCTAGCTGCAGACTGTTTCGTTCCTCCCTTGACGGCTCGCAACTCTACTCGAATAGATCCTTGCCGTTATTTGAACAACCATGTAGGTCCCAGCAGCTGAGTGTTCCCGGCGTCTGAACGAGACTGACGGGGGGCTCTTGCGGCGCGCGCGAAAATCAGGCCCATCAAGACGTACTTGACCGACAAGCTCGGCATCACGGTGCCGGTAGTCCAAGGTGGAATGATGTGAGTCCCTTAGTGCTACACCAGTCGGGCCGGCTAGCAAGGGCGAGCCTTGATCGCTCCGGTCTCCCCCCACATGCCATCGTCTCGTCTCTTCTTTAGGGTTTGAGCTGACTCGGCTGTTCGACAAACAGGTGGGTTGGATTACCAGAACTCGTCGCAGCCGTCAGTAATGCAGGTGGACTCGGCATCTTGACCGGACTCACTCCCGGTTCTCCAGAGAAACTGAGAGAGTCGATCCGCAAGACCAAGCAACTCACCTCGAAACCATTGTGCGTCCCTTGTCCAAACTCTTCCAAAATTCGTCCTTTTACTGTGCTGATCGCAGGTGTGCCCTGTCTCGAGGCAAACAGTGCAGTCAATTTGACCTTCTTGCCCTCGATCTCTCCTCCTCCTTATGCCGAGTACGCACAAGTCGTGATCGACGAAGGTATCAAAGTGGCCGAGACGGCAGGAGGTCCTCAAGCAGGTCCGATCATCAAGATGTACAAACAAGCTGGCATTTTCGTCATTCACAAATGTACTTCGATCCGTCATGCCAAATCGGCAGAACGACTCGGAGTCGACATGCTCTCGATCGATGGATTTGAATGCGCTGGACACCCGGGAGAAGACGATATTGGAGGTCTCTTGCTCCTTGCCCTCGCGGCAAAGAACCTCAAGATCCCTTACATTGCTTCTGGAGGAATCGGTGATGGACGAGGTGCGTCGCTCGTCATCCCAGATCACTCATTTGCTCTTGGCCGGCTGATGTTGAAGCTCCTTAGGTCTCGCTGCGGCAATTGCGCTCGGAGCTCAAGGCGTCAACTGCGGTACCGTGTTCATGGCGACCAAGGAATCTTACATCCACGACAAGATCAAGCAAGAGATGGTTGAAGCGGACGAGAACCAAACCACCCACATCTTTAGGACCCTCAAGAACACGGCGCGCGTGTTCAAGAACAAGGTAAAACCCCCGAGCTTCGGTGCTCTAGTCCGTATTCGAAACACGCAAGACCGCTGATCCTTACTTCGCGTCCATTGCCCGTGTCTTTCCAGATTGCGGTTCAAGTGAGAGAGAAAGAATACCGACCTGGAGGAGCTCAGTTCCCTGAACTTGCACCTGTCAGTTGACTCCCTCTATCAGAAACTGCGTCCCATTCCCTCCTGTGCCGTTTTATTCACGCTACTTCTGACTCGAACCCCCACTTCAGCTCGTTTCGGGACTTCGAGGCAAACAAGTGTACGAACAGGGAGATTCAGATGCAGGAGTATGGTCAGCTTCCCCCGTCATGGGTCTCATTCACGATATTCCTTCTTGTCAAGAATTGTTGAGTCGTATGGAGAAGGAGGCCGAACAGATCTTGTTGAGTTCGGCAAACAAGGTGGTTGCGAGGGAAAGCAAATTGTAAAGGGGGCGCAGTTCAGGAAATCTTTTTCTTGTCATTCTTAGTTTTGTCACGTTGTTATTCCGGTCATGTATGCCTACACGTTTTTGTTCCATCTCGTGTGACCCATCAGGGCGACAGATCAATCACTTTTCAGAGCTCCAAATTCGGTTTCGTCCTCAGCGTTTTCGAACCATAGACCGATCATGTATGTTCGTGTTTCGTTTCGACATAAAGAGGACAAGTACTACCAACCAGTTCTCCTCGGGTTCACAGAAAATAGTTATACAGTTTCTCAAAGACAATCGACTCGGACTAAGATTGCTTTGTGTCGTTATTATTGCGCGTGAGCAGAGTTGGGGTATCCTCCAGCAATGTTGACAGGTGTCGAAGCGCCCGTTCCCGGTGTTTGAGGAGGGATTGACGATGGGGAAGTCGCACCGCCCTCAACGTGACCCTCTGTCAAGAGCGAACGTTTGTCCCATGGGTTGTGCGAAGTCGAAGTCGACGAAGCCGAGATGGCAGCTTGTTCAATCTGTTTGAGCTCGATCGAAGACGAATCTGACGAGTCTGTCAAATACAACTCAGATCCATCGGCCTTTGATGTCAAGACAAAAATTTTGTGTCAGAAATGATTACGGGTTACGCATAGGCGATGCGGGAGGAATTGGACAGCTTTTACCATTTTGGCTTTGAGCGCGCCTTTGCCTACCGCTTTGATGAGCGCTCGGCGTGTCACTCCCCTCGCATCGATGTACACAAGGGCGCAGTCTGTACAGATTTTATCAGCTGTAGTCAGCCTACGGCACCAAAGCTTGGGAGACACGTCCGAAGATGTCCCCTCACGTTTGATACTCCTGCCAGCATTGTCAGAGATCCCGGCTGCTTCGCTGCCCCATTTGTGATGGACGACTTGATTCGCGGTCTTGCTGCCGCTTTCGAGGAGCGTCTTGCCAGATTGATCGAGGTGATCGCCAACCGTGTTGATCGCGACCAGAGATTTCGCCACCAAGCCTTTGAGCCCAGTCGGAGGTGGTCCTCCAGGTTTGCCTAACCAAAAGCCATCAAGTTACTGGCATATATGAGATCAGGACCAGGAAAGAGCTCACTTTGAATGCCTGTCGCTTTGCCAATCTTGTCACCAATTTGCGTCGCGAATTGTCCGACGTATCCTGCCGCCTTGCCCGAGTACACGACCGCTTTGCCCGTCACCCTGTTGCCGTTCTCAAACTTCTGCTTCGTCGCGTCCTGGAACACCATTGGACTGTTGGTCGCAGGTCGCGACGAGATGTAGTGACCTGCACCTTTCTCCATGCCTTGCGACAACAACGACGACCCGATCACCAGTCCGTGCGAAATAAAATTGCCAAACGAGATGATCGAAGACGCTTCCGGGTTTGGAGCAGGTTTGTAGTACGCCGACAAAGGTTTGACCGAGAACCGAGTACTGCTTGTTGCACCGTTCCAAGTCGGTTCGTGCGTCGGTGTGACCGAGTTGATCACAACCGCTTCCTTGCCATCGAGGTTGAACGCTTCGATTGCAACTTTGCCATCGTTTGTGTCGATTGGAGTCGTGCCGTCGTGCATGTGTCCATGCGACAGTTCAGAATCTTCCTCGAGTCGGATCGGCTCCAAGCCTCCCGAACTTCCTTGGGCGTCGAGTTGGCCGAGAACCCTGCCGTTCGTCTCGTCGACGACGTACAGCTGGTTGCGCTCGAGCAGTTCTTGAGTCTCTTCGAATGGAGGAGGTGGCGAATCTGGTACGGGATCCGAGCCATGGTCGGGGTCGGACAGGATGTTTTCAAAGTGTTCTCGCGCGTCGGTATCGATCGACGTAGCAGACAAGGTGAGCTTGATGTAACCGTTATGGACGACATCGCTCGAGCGCGAGGACCTCGAGAGGGATGTCGGATCGATCCCAGTCAAGTTCGGCAGGAGGTACGAGTTGCGGCTGGATGCGACCGAGTCGAGCGAGTTGGTAGGATAGTACGGCATCGAGAAGATCGGATCGAGATCATCCGGCAGCGTGAGCGAAAGTTGGAGGTAGTGGAGCGGTCCGGTACCGGACAAAGTGGGGGACGGTGAGCGAGACCGAGATGGTTCGAACCCTCCTGGGATCGCTGGATGCAACGACGAGCTGTTCGAGAGAGCTCTCGATCTGCGAGGAGGGAGCGCGGGCGGCAGAGCGAGGCGGTCGATCGTCAGCGAACCCGTGAACAATGGTTCAGCAGCTCCATCGTCTTCATTCGGGCGCGACACAAGCGCGAGCGAGACGTCGGGTACGGTCAATAGGCGCTGTGGCGTCATGATGGTAGTTGTGGAGAGAGCGCTTTGAGAGTCTGACTGCAATTCGCGCGCGACTTCGTCATTTCGAAATTGCACCGCCTCACACGGCTCTCTTGGCAGTGCCGGCAAGTGCTGGCTCGAATGCTTTACAACGACAAGTGAGGGCAAACAACAACACAAGACAAAGTACGACAACTACAGACAGATCCCTGGTCTCTTCCTTCTAGAACTTCCCCCGCTCGCAGATGGTCCGTGCTTCAACCCAGTGTCGATAGCCCATCGTATTCTCTCTTCCATCTGTTCAAACAGACTCCCTTTGAGCACCACGTTCCGCGAGATCGCGATGCTCGTCAGCTCGGTGACTGCCGCTGCTTGATCGATTGCGTTCAGGCTAGAGGCGACCGGTCGCGAGTGGGCCGGTGCGAGGGTTGGCGAACACGTTGGAGATGGTGCTTGTGCGCGACTTCCTCCATCCTCGTCAGATGGCTCGTATGAGAGTGAGCCGAGGCGGAGCGTCGAAGAGGCGAGGACCGGAAGGAAATCGCAGGGCGATATGTGAGGATTCGACGAGATCGAGAGATGCCTGATGGCAGGGCAACATGTTGGGATCGAACGGACCGCCGTAGGAGTAATGAGGGGACCGGTGAGGACAAGGCGACGGAGACTCTTGAGCCGGGGCAGGACAGAGTCGACAGCGAACATGCACGGGGGTGGGATCGAACGGTGAGGCGTGGTAGGAGAAGGCGGCGACGAGCGGAACCCAGAGGAGGGTTGGCGGCGGGGACGAATGATTCCCGTATTCATTGTGATTTCGAGTCGTGTGACAGTGCCTTGCACCATTTCGAGTGTCTGTCGCAGGCCAATCGAAGAAAATCCGACGCAGTTCTTGAGCACGAGCGTTTGCAGCGTTCCCTGCGATTGGGCGATGAGGTTCACGAGTATTGCGTCCGACAGCACGCAATCACAGAACTCAACATGCCGCAGGCTCTGCCGAGACTGAGGTCTGGCCGAAGCTGGTAAGGCCCACGGCAGCGTAGCTGTCAACGACAAGGTTGCATTGCTCAGAACGAAGCGTTCGAGACAATCGAAGCCAAAGCAGGCCTCGACAAGATCAAGCTGAGAAGCAGCAGGAGGAGCAGCAGCAAGTGCAGGGGCAGAGGCAGAGGCAGAAGCAGAGGTAGAGGCGATAGCTCGGTCTGGATCATCTCGTGCATATTCCGACAGCTCGGGGTAGTCAGCCCTCGTGCTACTCGTACTGCTGCTTGGCAACAAGTCCAGCTCAAGAGAACGCAATTGTTCTCGAAGCGACGAGCGCGAGCAAGCGTCCAGGAAGAGTTGCGACAACATCGTTTCGTGTTCAAGCACAGCACTTGCGAGACTAAGCTCGGTCAACAACCCTCCACGTCTTCCGACAGTGTCCAGCAGAGCCAACCAGGTCTCGAGGGGCCAGCGGCGCCCTCGGTCTCGGCGTCTGAGCGCGAGGCTCTTGACGGCATCAACAGCGCATCGAGGCGCGTCGATCAGGAGCCGACGTCCTTGTAACGGATCCGATAGGTCGAGTTCACGATGAACGAGCGGCGTCAAGAGGTCGTAAAAGTGGTGAGAGGTTTGCGAAAGCGGCAAGAGGTTCGAGTAGGGCCGAATGGACGAAGTGCGCGGTGGCAGGTGGCCGACGATCGCTAGTTGCAGCTCGATCGGCAAAGTTACAAAAGACGCCATGGGAGGCGACAGTAGGCGAGGTGCCCGAGTGCGAGTGCGAGTGCGAGTGGTGGCGATGGCGAGAGCAGCAAGAGAGCAAAAACTGCGAATCGCGCACGCGCAGAATCGCGATTCCGCCCGCCGCGGTCGCGCTGCCCTCGCTTCGGGACCCCGCGTCTTTCGGGCCAAAAAGACTGTTGACTCTGAGTTTTCATGGTACCCTTGTCGGGACGCAAAAGGAGAAACCGCCCAATGTGGGGCTCGAACCCACGACCACCAGATTAAGAGTCTGGTGCTCTACCGACTGAGCTAACCGGGCTGATTCATGTGAAGCATGCAGATACAAGCCAATATAAGCTAGCACATATGATCCCGTCGACCAGCAATGTGCGGCTCGCCCGATTGAGGAGCTCAAAAGTCTAACGAAACTTCCCTTCACAGTGAAAAATGCAGTATATAACAGATGCAATGATACAGTCATGATGAGCCAGTGTCTATTCTATTCAGTGTCTGTCACGAACGCATGATGAAGCGTAGTCTCAGCATAAGCTGCGCCCATTCACGGAAACGGTAACAAAAAAGTCAGCTCAATCTGGCAGATCACCTTGTTGTCTCGCGAGGATCAGATGAGGTCGTACCTGAGAAAGTGCTGCCTTTCGTGCCCACGATTGCTTTGCCCATGCTTGCCACGCTCGCTTCCAGAAACGGGACAAACAGATTTCCCAAATGAACCCCATCCTTGGCGTTGACCAATTTCTGCATCTCTTTGACTCGTCGCAACTCGGTGAATTCCGAGAAGAGGTGAATGCAAGGAAAGGAGAGGAAGAATGGACGAAGTGCTCGGGACGTGAGAGGTGCAGCCGAATCCGTAGCGAGGTAGATCGGCGTATTGAAGAGGCGCGCGTCAGGCTCACTGCGCAGAGGTGAGCGACAGAGGAGGCTCGCAGGCGATTTCGAAACGAGAGAACGATGGACGTGCTGAGGAAGCGCGCTCGACCCGATATGCCCGGGTGTTGAATCTTCATCTAGTTCTTCGTCGAGCAGAGTCCAGGTGACAACCTCATCGGAGGCCTGAGCCCGCTCGACGAGGGTGACAGATTCTTCTTGCTGCATGATGGTCCGAACCCTCGATTCCTCGTCGTGCACGGCCGATTCTTCGAGTCCCAAAACTTCGCTCAAGAGCCTCTTCCAGAGCTCCCACATGTTTTCCGTCTTCATCCTGCCAAACACTCCATCTCCAACCCGTGCGTGCACGCCAATGTAGCCCTGCGAACCCCCCAGCAAATCTCGGATCTCCCGAGCTGGTTCGAGGATCGACGGGTTTGAGAAGCTCATTCGAGACGCGATGTAGTCGTAGATCGCTTGCCCTTGTAGCTTTGCTGGGTCTACGCGGTCATCGACTCGAAGTTTCGAGGCCGAAGGCGAGAGGAGTGAAGGTTCGGAGAACACGCGTTGATGACCAAACAGCGATCCGATCAGAAGGAGTTTCTGAGGCAATTGTCGCATTGCCGGAATCGAGACTTGTCGTACAAAGTGATTCGACTTGGTC
This sequence comes from Sporobolomyces koalae, assembly GCF_050403365.1. Classification (NCBI taxonomy): domain Eukaryota; kingdom Fungi; phylum Basidiomycota; class Microbotryomycetes; order Sporidiobolales; family Sporidiobolaceae; genus Sporobolomyces; species Sporobolomyces koalae. The sequence continues at coordinate 52,341 of NW_027481737.1, forward strand.
GAATTCGTGATAAGAGGGGGCACGACTGGACGACCTCTGCGGTTGCGTTTGACCGGGTGATCGACGAACTGAAAATCGTATTTATCGGAATCCTCGAACACCAACTGTATACGACGAAGCTGGATGTGAGATCGAGGAGATTCCAGTCGATTGCGCTTCGATACTTACGACATCTTCTCGCGTCAACTGTCCTGCCAAGAACCCATCTTCCAGCAGAGCTCGTTCCCTCAAGTCCCATCTGTCCTTGATCCTGACCACACCACTGGCCCCAATTTCGGAGAGCCCTACCACCTTGTCCCATGCGACACAGGTATCTTCGAATGTGCCGCGACATTCCGGCTCGATGCTTTTGCAGTCCTCTTTCGTTCGGTTCGTGATGGGATAGCCATCAGGCCTCATCGAGTAGCCGAGCGACTGCCAATGTTGAGCCTTGAGTTTGCGGGCCAGGGCGAGCGCTTCGAGTCGAGTCGAGAGGGGCAATCCAGTGTAAGATGGGAATTGCAAAGCTGTCGTCGGGAAATCGGTTGGTGTGAACAGCGGAGAGTCGCTCGAGACGTTCGCTGCGAGATCGAAGAGCGCAGGATGAAGCTGGATCTGAGAGTTCCAAGTGAGGACGAGTTCGTGATAGTATTCCAAGCCGGAGGGCCACCCGATCCAGACTGGCGGCACGAGGCTGTAAAGAGCATTCGCGAGTGAGTCAAGTAATGTGTCTATCTCGAGAGACAAGAGACGACATACACAGTTCGGTTCAGGAGTGCGCCAAGATAGAGGGCATTCTGCAGAGCTGCTCTCTGATTGTGAAATCCGGAATGGGGCAGGTATCCAATATAACGCTCGCCAGGAAGCTCGTCTAGCGTTGCGGTTGCCGGCTGCATGTCGACTTTGATGATACCGTCCGTCTCGGGACTGACTGGGCTCGAGTCGGAGGCATCTGTCGAGAAAGAACCGTGCATCGAGATGCCGTTTTTCACAGCGGTCGCCCATTGGTCTATCCGCCTGTTACCAGTGCTACTCGTCCCGCTTGCCGCCGACAACAACAGCAAGCCTACTGTCGCGATGAGCGACACTACCACCACGACCCGGTATCGATGCAGAGTTGATACGCGCGTCGTGTGCGCGTCTCGCCGTGGTGAAGGTGATTCCCGATTTGTCTGCGGGAGTAAAGGCGAGGTCGACATCGCGATTGAAGAGATGGACGCGTCGAGCTGCGTCGGGTGAATGAGCGGGGCGTAAATTGAGGCAAGTCGAATCACGGCATAAGCAAAGACATTGAAGCCCTGAGATTGACAAAGCTGCGCGACTGAAGCGGCAGGAGCCGGTCGAAGAGGGTCGAGAGCTCTAATAGGGGAGCCGGCGTATTAAATTGATGCGCGCAAGCCTTATAGCTAGAGGGATCAGCGTCCCGCCTATTGAGTTCATCCTCGTTCCGACCTCAGACGACCAGCAGAGGGAGCCCGAATGAACAGCTCGGCTCCCGGGCAGACGCTGTACACAAGCGGACGCAGGTCGTCATACCAACCTCTCGCCTCCACCGCAGCTCTCGACGGTGACGACGGCGACGGGAGAAGCTATCCTCCACCATTCGAGAGCCGAGCATACAACTACGACTATGAGGCTGCAGCTCCCGCGCAAAGTGCTACCATCGGAACCTCGAGCGGGGCCGTTGCTTCCGTCTCGAACGCGTTATCGGCTGCTGCCAGGCTGCGAGGGTCGAAGCAGAAGCTACTGTGGATCACAGCACTCGCGTGCCTCGGCTTCGTATTGTGAGCGATTCCCGCCAGCACTGTAATCGAGAGTGGGGCCTGAGCGTCGCCTTTGTCGAGACAGTCACACGTTCACTTCGCCCTCAACCGATGCCCACAACTGGCATCCACACTTGGGCTCAGATCTGCAGCCCGAAGAACCACTGAACGTTCCGGTCGATTTTTACGATCCGCCATCCGAGAAGCCGCTCGATCCTCCTCCACCTCCTCCACCTTCCTCTGACCAGCATGACTCCTCCTCCTCCTCCAATGCGTCCACCGGGGACGAGGGAGAACCAGACCTGTCTGAATTCGCCAAACCCCGCCGTCGGATCCGTCCTTCCTCTCCGGATCCTTGGTCAGACGTCACCTCGTCGACTTTCAAAGGACGACAGTGGCTTTCGTCCGACCGATTTGGATCGACAGACCGAGGCTGGCAGGGGATGCAAGACCCACCTTTTGAATCGACTCGACCTCCTCCCGCTCGGTACTTGATCAAAGCGTACGAGTACGCGGTCAAGCTCATGCAGAAAGACTGGAACGCGGCCAAGATGGGCAGAGGTAGCTCGTGGGACGAGCACACAGGGCGCGTGCGCATGATCGATCGCAAGTGGATGCAGTGGATAGGCCGTCAAGGATGGAAGTTCCCGCTGCAAGCCGCATACAAAGTGGCAGAGCTCGGTCACGGCAAATTAGGAGAACAAACCATGAACCCTGTCCAGACTGATCAAACCGTCGGGGAGGCCAAGACTGAGGAGGCGCGAAGAGAAACGGAGCGGGAAGAGCGCAGGGATTGGGTCAAGAGAGCGTTCTTGCATGCGTGGGAAGGGTACAAGAAACATGCCTGGGGACATGACGAGCTCTCTCCCGTTTCCGCACTGTGGTCGAACAACTACAACGGTATGAACGATTCGGTCTGCATCTCCTAGGTCCCTCAGAGCTCAAACCGCTTGTTTCCCAATCAGGGTGGGGCGCAACGCTAGTCGACAACCTCGATACTCTCCTCATCATGAACTTGTCCCACGAGTACAACCTCGCGCGCCAACACGTTTCTCAGATCGATTTTACCTACTTGATGCCGTCCTCTACGCGATTCTTCTCGACCTCACACTTGCCGCCTCTCTCGTCTTTAGACGTCGAGTTTGATCCTTCTCGAGATTACGCTCAGGACGAATCCGATTATGAAAAACAAGAGCAGATTCACAACAAATGGATCTCGTCGAGACTTCAAGCATCGGTGTCCCCTTTCTCTCCCGCAACCATCCCACTCTTCGAAACGACTATCAGGTACCTCGGAGGTCTCATCTCGGCGTACGACCTATCCGGGGGCGATCCCCTCATGTTGCAACGGGCGAAAGAGCTCGGCGATTGGCTCTTGCCGAGCTTGAATACGAATTGGGGCCTCGCCACACCGAGGTACAAGATTGGATCGAATCCCGACGGTGCACCAAGCGGGAGGAGCGTGTTGGCAGAGGTTGGAAGTCTCGGCATGGAGATGATCAGGTTGAGCATGATTACCGGGGATGAGACTTACTTCGTTGCGGTACGTCATGTCTGATCTCACAACGGCGATTGATATTTCCTCGAGCTCACAATATTCGCGACAGGCACAACGAGCCATGGATACTCTCGAGACTCGCTTCAGTTCCAGCCCACCGATCACCTCGAAAGGCGGCAAAGTCCGGGGTCGTCTCGGCAGTCTCTTGCCGAGTCACATCAATCCGGACCAACCTCAAATGATGCAAGGCGAGTACACGTTTGGCGGTCTGGCGGACTCTTACTACGAATACCTCGTCAGCTCCTCTCGCCGTCTTTGTCCTGAACTATGTTTCTTGATTTGATGGCTTATGCGGTTCGAGTCACAGATCAAACAAGCTCAGCTCACCAGCTTCTCGAATCCCCAATTCGAGAGGATGTACGAAAAAGCAATCGAGAGCGCTTACGAATATCTAATCCGACCCGTCGAGTCGGTTCCAGGAAGAGAACACGACCTCACTACGATCGGCACCATGGCGAGTACAGCTCTCAAGTATTACGACGCTGCCTCTTGGATCTGACACTTCAACCCTCAGAACTGGGGAAGTTACAGGCACGAACTGCAGCATTTGACATGCTTTGCCGGAGGCATGTACGGCGTTTTCCCCTCGATCACAATGTTTCATGAAGACTTACTAATTGGACCGGAGCTGTAGGCTTGGTCTGGGAGCGAAACTCATGCAGAGACCCCGAGACTTGGAGATAGCCAAAAATGTCGGTTCAGCTTGTCGACCCTACCATTGCTCAACCTCGCGAGGAACTGATGATCGAGTTTATAGTTCACGGAAGCATGCGTGTGGGTGTACGAGAGCAGCACGACTGGAATTGGAGGAGAACAAACGACGTTTTTCGAAAAGAACGACGCGAGTCGTTTTGTTTCCATCAAGGAACCAGGTCAGTCTAGGTTCCCTTTAGAGAACGAATTGAGCATAGACTCAAAGTCGGATGGAGCCATTGGCAGGAGGTGCGACTGTCGAGACGCCGCGAGGTAGTCCGATGGGGGTCAGAACGGCCAATCGTAAACAGATCGGTAGACCCGAGACTATTGAGAGCGTTTTCTACATGTGGAGGATCACGGGCGACCGGTACTGGCAGGTAAGTACTTAGTGCTGCTTTTTCGGAGGGGGAAGCGCAGTCCTGACTGGGCAGCATTACTGTTAGGACCGGGGATGGCAAATGTTCACGAGCTGGGTGGAGCATTCGATCACAGAGTCTGGGTCAGTCAAGATTCAGTCCGTCCAAAGTCGTCATGATCTGACGAAGAGTCTTCTGCCACACAGTTTCGCAACAGTCGGTGATGTCAACGTGGTCCCGGCAAGAAAAGAAGACAGTATGGAATCGTTTGTTACGGCCGAAACACTCAAGTATTACTACCTGCTTGTACGGACATCCTTCAGATCGCATTGCGCACATCTGCTTTTCCTGACCCACCCGAATCATTGTTACATGCACAGTTCTCGCCGCGAGATTTCATTTCGCTCGACGATTTCGTCTTCAACACAGAAGCGCACCCATTCATGATCCCAAAGCTCGCCTCGTCGACCTCACCACGACACTTTGAACCGCTGTGGTCTGGTCCCGAGCCTGAGCTCGAGGAACAAGGGTTCGTCGATCAGATCGGCGAAGGAACATGGGTTCAGAAATGGTCTCGAGTCCTGCAAGCTTCGAAACTCGCCAAAGGACTCCGGGAGGACGACAAGAAGAAGAAAGGAGCTGGATGGTTTGGAGGTCTTGGCAAGGGCGATGTCAACACGGGACAGCGAGCAGATGCGAACAAGGTCAAACAGGACGAGGCAATTCGGGAACCGGTCAAGTTCAGGAAACCCATCAGACCGAGTGAGGAAGAACTCGAGCGGGCGGGGAAGCTCGAGGCAGGCAGCGCCGAGGAGTGGAAGCTCAAGGACGACGGACGATGGCGAGCGGCCGGCGGAGGGGGCAGAGGGATGGGAGGAGGACCACCTCCGATATAAGTATGATATACATAGACACTCTTTCTCTCTGACCTGTACATCATCGATATCGCCTGCAACCTGTAGCTTCGTTCTTCTTATGCATGTTGATCGATCTTTGAGAAGGTCCGGCCCGAGCGCGTCTGATTGCCGTCCCAAGTTCTTCTAGCGAATCCAGAGAAGCTGTCTCGCTCTGATATGTATAGAGATCGGCACTTATGGCGGCAGGGAAAAGGTAGCGCGGGAAAAGGAGGAACAGTCGACTGGCGGCGACCATCGTCACGCGCTCCGGATTCACGCGCCGGTTGTTGTTTCGAACGTGCATCGCTTTACCACCACCCGCTATTGGCGCAGCGACAACACCTGAACGCGCCAACTTGCTACAGAGAGCCACATATCCGCCTCGTTGGTGCAAGTACGCCTTCTGCGACTGGCGACTCGCATCAGATCGCTTCGGATCAAGTTCTCAACCGTTCGTGCCAACGTACGTCGGTCACTTCAGCCAGCCTGACTGCCTTCAGTGAGTGAAGAATACCGTCTGTGTATTGCTCTTGAGGTCTTGGTGAGCTAAGTACGAGAGTACCGCCAGGGTTCACACTCGTTTGTTTGCATCGGAATGACCACCTCATTCAGACCTCGACCCTCGACCGCAACGACCGCAGGCGATGATTCGGTGTCGCACTACGTCTCAGCACAGAGCCATCAGGGGGACACTACTCAGGAGTCCATGTGGACGGCCCCCTCGCAGCACAAGCACTTTTACTTCGATGGATCCGCCGACGAAGCCGACGTGCACGAGTCGCCTTCCCGTCCATCTGACGATAGCATCGAAGTGCTGTCAACGGGCGTGACCCCGAGAGCACCGAGACGGCCTGCTTTCCTGTCGCACCCATCGTCCGCTTCTTCCGCCTCGACATCTTCCTCGGCGAGCGAAGTCGACTTTTCTGGCCCTTTCCGCTCGCCCTTCTTCTCGGCGCCTTCTCGACCGTGTCCAGCTTTCGAGAAAGAGAACGTCAGCCCGATCACCCAGCTTGCCCCGTCAACCATGCCGAATCCTCGCCCTACAGCGCCGCTACCCGCCCTTCCCCTCGAAACGCCTGTAGCTGCCAAGCATCTTCGCGGTCCTTCCAATACGGTCACGCATCTCTCGACCGAGCCATATCGAGCTCCTCCGCTCACGGGGCACAACTCGCTCGCGTCGTTCGAAGCGGCGCATTCGAAACCGGCCACATCGGAAGACTCGCACCGCACTAGCAGCGACGTCGACCTTGATCTCTCGTTCGACTACGATGCACGCAATGATATCGGCGGGCATGCGTTCTCGGACGAGCAAAGTCAATCATCTAGATCTGGTCGATCCATCGATAGTACACGCGAAGACAGTTCAGGAAACGAAGGCATTCTCGAAAAATTGGAGAAGGAGGTTATGCAGGGAGGGTGGGTCGGGATCCAGATGACCCAGAGTCACGACATTCCCGAAGGACAGCTCGTTCGCAGCGAGAGCGGCAAGCTCGTTGGCGCAAGAGCCTCAAAAGCACGGAGCGCGCTCGACCTTCGCGCGCAGTTCAAAGCGGCCGAGCTCGAACGCCTAGCTCAGGAGCAACAAGCCCGGGAACAGGACGTCTCGATTGTCGTTATGGAAGAAATGGACAATGTCCTCGACGATGCAGCCTGCGAGGAAGCGAAACGCCGGGAAATCCGCGCAGGGAAGAGACCGGTGGAAGGAGAACGTGCAGGATGGGTACGAGGTCAACCGATTGACAAGGTACAGCGTCGCCGATCCGCTGGATGGGGATTCGCTTACAACACGACTGGATCGCTCGCCGCGCCCCGTGCGCTTCCACAACCTCCCCATTCTGCTCCTCTGGTATCCGCACCTGTCTTTGAAAGCCAACAGCAGCAGAGACCTGCGCACCAGATCGTCGACCTGAGCCCGTTCTCTGCCGAACTCGATCAGGCGAAGCGTCAGAAAGCGTTCCCCCTTCCCCTCAGACTTATCGACCGATCAGTCAAGGCTCCTGCAGGTGCAGTCGCTTCCGCCTCGTCGCCCAGAATTGGATCACGCGCTGGCACGCGGAGCTCGAGGCAGTCAGTTTTGTATTACGAGTCCGACACGGCGTCGTCGGAACCCTCGCCGTTGTTCGATCACCTGCATGGCACCGACGATGAGGAAGGAGCAGGGACGAATCGGACGGCGCCTTCAACCCCGAACGACACTCCTCTTTTTCAGGAATGTTTCTCCGACGACGAGATGGATCGGCCGCCAGTTCCGGACAAGGATGGTGCACTCGCAGGGCTTGGATTCGACTTTGAGATTGCAGGATCGCCTCCCTCGCCTCTCGCGCGAGACGAATTCCCAACCGTACCCTTGCGGAGACGGTCATTGCCGCCCAATGCGTCGCTCTCTACGAGGAGGATGTCGAACCGCCAGCACATGCCAATTCCTTCGCTCTCGATCTCGCCCCCACCCCGGCATGCCGGAAACCCACTCGAAGATATCTTCGAGACTGACTCGTCCCAATCTTCGCACGACTCCGCGGTCGATCCAACCGTGTCTCCCTCCCGACGAATCTCGCGGAGACTATCTGCGTCGAATCCTGGACTTGCTCATATAGGGCCGACAATCACGAACCGTCGACAGTCTGTCATTGCAAGTTCGGGCGTGCAGCCGTCATCACCTCGACACGGGCATGCAGCGACATCTACTCCAACGAATGAGCGCGGGGCGACGATAATCACGCCGCAACACCTCCTCGTGACGCCTTCGGATGCTGGACAGGGCGCAACTCCTTCGTTCTCGTTCAGCCCTGCTCCGCTCCGGCTCGTCAAAGCTCAACTCCTTCGCGCTGCGGGCTACAAGTACGAACATGTGGGCACTTCGTCCCCGCCTCTCGAATCGACCATTTCTTCACCCGTACTCGAGTCGTTTCATGCAACTTCGTCGCCACGCAAGAAACCTGCGACTCCGCAACCGCAGCGCGAGCGTCAAGCCGACCCTGTTGTGCCTGCCGGGTCGAAACTCAGGCGGAGGAACCGGGTCGGAACGACTCTGGATGAATTGTCAGACCTGTTGAGCAGCTCGGCTGAAACTTGGATTGACGAGGTGATCCCGGCCAAACTCGCCTTCATCGTCAGTCGCGCTCTTTTCCTGTTTTTCTGTCTCACAAAAGGTATCCTCAATCGCTGACAAGGGAATGTGCTACTAGGCTGGGTTCTTGCTGGGTCCATGGTTCTGGATCATCGGAGGCTGGTACCTGAGACCTCACGATGGCGAACTACCAGGATCGCGAGGACAGCGGTGTCGAATTCCAACCTGCAACTGCGGTCGAATCCTGCGGGGCTCGACAAGTCGCCAACAAGCTCAACACTCGACGACGAAACGCACGGGCGAAGGCAGGGCACGGGAAAGATCGGAAGATGATTGGGCTGGACTTGACAAGTGGGTCTTTGGAAATCGGGTTGCAGCATGTGGAGGTGGAGTCGGTATTGCCGTGTTGGTGGGCGTCGCGATTTGGGCGGCGGCGAGCGCATGAAAGTACGAATGAGGAAAGCATGGACCAAGGACACTTGTTTGTATTCTTAATTTTCGTTTCGTTGTTAGGGTTACGCATCATCATCGACTGTGTATATACGCTCTCGCGTGCTTGAGAATCATACCGGAACCATTGCATCAGATGACAGCGGGATTGTTACGAGAACGACCGCGAGAGATGTCTTACCGCGAGTCGGGACAATGGATTGCTGCGGGGGCGGTGCAGCAGTCTATAGATCATGAAACAAATCGTTTGTCTCGTCTTGTCTGCCTCGAATCGCCGCCTTCACCGACCGTGGTCTTGCCGCTAGCATGGACACGAAAGAAGCGCTCCAAGTAAGTACGCTTTCTCGCGCGCTCACATGCTCTTCCGCAATTCTCTCGCCTTGATCTCTCGATGAGCGCTTTTGCTGAGATGTTCCCTCCGTCTCTTGAAAGTGTCGGAATGATTTCACGAGAACTTCGGAAACTCCCGCCCTGCTACCTCCCTCGGGTTCCGTCAGAGTCATTCGGTTGTTCAACTAATCGCCTTCGATTACAGGCTCACATCGACAAAGCCCTCGCGATTCGGCTCGAGGGCAATACCAAGTTCAAGCGAGGTGACCTCAAAGGCGCACTGCGAGACTATCACACCGTGATCATGTCGCTCAAGGGTCCGTTCACTGTGCTCAACCTCCTGTAGCATGCGCCTCTGCTTTTCTTCTGACCACTCCTCTTGGTCTTCTCGTAGGCCTCGAAGGCAAGATGCAGCAGCTATGGGGGATGCGATACAAGGGCGATTCAATGCTACCTACTGCACAGGTCAACAAAATCGAGGAGATCAAAGAGGGAGACGACACCGCCGATTCCGAACAGCATGCCACACAGGGCGGATCGGAAGGCAGTAGTGACGGTACGTCGGAAGGACAAGCAGAAGAATCTGACCCTCCGTTCGAAACCGTCAGGACTGCCGTACGTCATCCTTTTGCAAGTTTTTCGAGAACCAGGATCAGGAACGAGCTCACACTCACTTCATTTTCAACAGCTGCTCAATACGCACATCAACTCGGCTGCGATTCATATCAAGCTCGAACGATGGCAGCGCGCGCTCGAGTGCGCTCAGTACGCTAAAAAGCTCGACGAGAAGAACCCGAAAGCAGCGTTCCGCGAAGCTCAGGCTAGAATCGTAAGCATACTTCCTGGACTAAGCACCCCTCAAATCGAACTGAACGATGATTCTTGAGACGCTCTCCCAGGGTCTCGGTCAGATCTCGATGGGCAAATCGATGCTACTCGAGATGCAAAAGACGCATCCAGACGCTGCTATCGATCAGGCTCTCGCCAAACTTGATGTCGACGAGCAAGAACGCGAGAGTCGCAAGAACAGCCAATTTCGTACGTATCGCCATCCGGCTTGGGTGCTTACTTTGCTCGCTCTTTTTTTTTCTTCGAGCAAGACTCACAGTTCAATCATCTGCAGGCGGTATGTTTGCGAAAGCGAAGTCTACAGACAACAGTCCTGCTCGACCGCAACAGCCAGCGAGCGGCGACACTGCTCAAGCAGGAAACAGCTCGAAATCGGATTCCGCTGAGGTCCCGGCGCTTGCAGAAAAATCGCAGCAGGTCTCTCAAGAAGGCAGCAAAGTCGCGGAACGAGTCAAAGAGGAAGTCAACCAGAAGGACACGCATCTTACCGAGCTCGCTGCCAACCCAGCCTCGAAGAATGGGTCCGAATCGAATACTGGTTCTCCGCGAGCCGTCCAAGACAAATCTGATGCCGTTTCGAGCACGATGTCTGAGATTGCACAACAAGTAAAGAAAGACGTCGAGAAGCAGCCCGATAATCTCGATCGTAGGTCGAGTAACTGGCCTTCGCTTATCTTGAAGCTGACAAATATTTACTCATTGGTATCGATCTTGCTCATAATTCCCGACCAGGCTCAGTCAAAGACGCTTCTGAAGCTGTCTCGCAGGAAGGCTCGAAGATCGCGAAACAAGTCAAGGCAGATGTCGCTACGCAAGATGAATGCAAAACTTGATAGTTCTCCTTTGATCGTTAGTTCCAAACGCTTCAGCTGTATACCTCGTCGTACTCGATTCCCAATTACGTGCTGTGCCTTTTCTGTTTCCTGCTTCCGAAATATCCCCTGAGATTGTTTTGTCCTCTCGCTTGCAATTCGTCACCTGCTGTCTTGTCGCAAGCGGTCGAGCAAGATCGGCATGACGGCTATCCGGGTACGAAATACGCTTGGCAGATGCCCGATGTACAACAAGTGCGTTGCAACTAAACTTGACACGCCTGAAAAAATGATATCTACTGGTTCCCTCCATCATATATGATTCCGATCCTTGTCCACAGGGTGAGCAACCTTGTTCTCCTTCCCTTCGAGCCCGGTTGGGATCAACCGTTTCAACCAACGTTTGACATCGTCGAGTTCGTTGTGACACCAAGAATGTTCCATCCCGGGGTAGACCCGAAACGTGACATCTCGCATTCCGAGTTCGCGTCCCGCTGGTGGATGTTCCGGGAGAGAAAAATTTGGAGGTAGTTTCTTTTTGAGGGGTGCGAAGAAATCGACGAGCGAGGCATGGCGCAACAGGCTAACGGACGCAATCGCATCGTCGCGCCTGTACCGGTATCGTCAAAGAACATCAGAGTTCTGCTTGAAAGTAGTTTCGCTGATTATCAAGGATGAGAGACGCACGTGAGAATTTTGTCTTCTGATCCATGACCCCAGTATAGAGGTGTGTCCTTTGTTTCGAGACCATTCATGAGCTGCAAGTAATGCTTGTGATCAGTACAGAGACATGACGTGCACAAGATCTCGGGTCGATGCTCACTTGAGGCAATTCGTGTCTCATGGGCAAGAATCCAGAGAAAACGGCGACTCCGCCGAGAGGGTATTCTGCTGTGAGCGCAGCCAACAGCGAGACGACACTGCCTTGCGAGAATCCAGCGACGACGATTCGTTTGCTTGCCCACCTGCGTTCTTCGTCCGTTCCGAACGTCTCGAGTTCCCCCGGTTCGATCGGTTCTGCACTTTCAGCGCGTCCGTCTGCCCGTGGTCCCCGACTCACGTGGTACCCGGTTTTCCCGGAGGGTCCTTCGCTCTTCCAGTGCTTGCCCTCGAGTGCCTCCCTCCTACGCAGGATGAGGAGCGCTCGTTCGGCACGAATAATCTGGTTGAGTAGTCGAACGGATGAGAACAGGTGAGGAAGTCGGCCGCCGGCCGAGGTAGGCGCGTACGGCAAGGTGAGGTCGAACCATGACGGGTACGCTTCGCGAGGGGCATTCGGTCCGAGTAACGTGCGGTTGTTGGCTTGCGGCACGACCCATCGCGTCGAGGTGAAATTCACGTGCGAATTCATTGGGAGGAAGGCGTCTTCCACGCCCTGCCGCAAACCCTGGATATTGATAAGGGCTCGTTCTCGACGTCAGCGGGTAACAGACTCAGCCGGATCACAATGAAACGCACGTGAAGATAAATGACTGTCGATTCGTGCGGTTGGCCTTTAGTGGGGTTCGCGTATACCACCCATGCGTCTTCCTCACTTGACCGCCACAGATGGTTCTTCCGGAAAATTGCTGCTGTGTCGGATATTGCCGGTGGACTAGGATCAGCTTGAAAGGCAATTTGACTGTCTCTCGGTGCTCCTCCCGCAAGCATCGTTTCGACTCGTCGCGGGTTCGGTCTCGGTATCGCGGCAGCAACTTGTTTCATGTGTTCTTTGACCGGATCTTGTGGGGTAGACGATGGTCGGTCGACGGGTGCTTGAGCTGGGAATGGCTTACGCACTCGGGCGATCACGAAATCGAGAGACTTGATTGCGAGGTAGATCACTATCACCGCGACAACCCACATGCGGATCACTCGATACATGCGTCGAGAGATGGTCCGAGGGTAGCGGAGTTTGAAAAGCGAGGGACCCGAAGATGACCGCTTGGTACGAGACTCTGTCGATGCGCCCGTATTGACGAACGAGGGGCGTCTCAAGTCGCTCGGCGCTATCGAGAAGAATGTGTCTTTGCTCGGAGCTGCTGGTGAGCTCGAGGAAGATGTCGGTTCGCTCTCGCTCGTCCCCCCAGATTCGCATTCTTCCTGCATCGGAAGAAGCGATGCTTGGTACGGGAGAGGGCCATGAAGACCCGAAGCGGGACGTGAGAGGATGGTTGGAGCAGGGGACTGCAGGGTGGGATGTACGAGAGGCGTTTGGACGTGCAGTGCCGAACCCGAGGCGGTTGAAGCAGGAACGCCGAGATGATTATTCGACTGACGCGATCCGGGAATCATGGCATTTGGGGCCTCGACGGTCAAGTTGGTCGACATGGAGGACCTGCGTCGCATGCCTGGTAGCGGCATGGACGTCGCAGGGAGAGCTTGCGGCGCATCGGCGGGTGCATCTTTCCGCGTGCCGCTTAGCCTTGCGGTCGCGGTGCCCGACGAGGTATCCTGAGCCCGGTCTCTGTGAAGTCCCTGTGCTTGTTCACTCCGAGAGGACGGATTCCTGCTCGCTTCCCCAAGTACCATCGTCTGGCCTTCCTACGCAGGCCAACCCCGTCGCCAATTCTCCGAGACGCTCGGGCGGCCTTGCGCACTGTACGCAGCTTCTTGCGACGGATGTGGGTCGAGAAAAGCGGTGAAAACAGAGGGCCGCGGGGTGTAATTATGCAGGCTTGGCTTGATCCCTAACGTCCTGTCGGGTATCGACTCGATGGCTGTGCGACTCGAGGCAGGCTGCTGTAGGTCAGGCGTGTTGATTCGGACCAGGAAAACACCGCCTGCGTCGGCGGTGTCGCTGCCGTGGGTCAGAGGGTCGCCAAGCTAGTGGGAGAGCGGCCGCGGCGCCGGCGCTCCACGGCCTAGGCGATCTAATCAATTCATTTCGTTGGCTTACACACATCAAAGAGATCGCAAGCAGTGTCCATCGTAGCTGTGCTGCCTAGGACACTGATCAGCTAGTTTCGACCTTGGTCCCGCCTGGAAACTTCGATGTCAACGGGATAATGTCTGAGTCAAATGCAAAAATCCGCCTTGTTGTCTGCGTGGGAACTGACTACAATCCAAAGCAGGAATTGAGCAGACAAGAACTTCCGTTGTCTGACTTCCAGCTGCCGGATGTGAGCGGAGATATGCCGAGAGCGCGATCTCGCAACAGCAAGAGCCACGGGTCGGGTTTCTCTCCACATCCCCCCTCCCCGTGAGTCGTGCATGTTCAGAGTGCTGCATAGAGTGCTGCAGCATTCTGTGCGTGCTACCCCTGCCACGCGACTGCCTGCTAAGCCCTTGTCGCGCGTTTTGTCAGCTCATCTCTTCCCAAAAATGTCTGGCGAGCTCTCCCACCCGCTCATCGTCGGTAAGCAAGAGCCCAGACCCTCGCAAAGATTCGTGCACGGTAGCTGACACACTCTGCTTCCCCTCAGACGGCTGGTTCCGGTGCGTGGGAACTCCTGCGATTCGATCTTTCCGTACTGCCGCGCACTCCAGACCTGACCTGCTCGCTTCTTCCCTGTGCGCGTCTCCTTCCGCAGCGAGATCTCTGAGCAATGGCCGGGTAAGTCTCCATGTTCTCCAGCCCCGTCTTGCGTGTTCGGCTTCTCCAACACGCCCCCGTCTTTTTTGGTTGTTGCCCTTGGCGCCGCGGCTAATCTCGACTAGGGGATGACACTGCAGGTCAGGCCATGACGCTCAGGGTCGAGAAGATCCTCCACATGGAGAAGTCTCTCTACCAGGACGTCCTCGTCTTCAAGTCGACCAACCACGGCAACGTCCTCGTTCTCGACGGCGCCATCCAGGTCCGTCTCGCTCGTTTTCGCTTTCTCTGCGATACCCGTGCTGACTGTGTCTGCTTCCTCGTAGTGTGTTGAGCGCGACGAGTTCTCGTAAGACGCTACCGGCGATGTTTCTGTGTCGGCCTCATGTTGACCACCTACCTATACTTGTCGCAGCTACCAAGAGATGATCGCTCACCTTCCCCTCGCCTCGCACCCGAACCCCGAGCGAGTTCTCGTCATCGGAGGAGGCGACGGAGGAGTTCTCCGTGAGGTCCTCAAGCACCCTCAGGTCAAGTCCGCCACTCTTTGCGACATCGACGAGGCTGTCCCCCGTGTCTCCAAGGCCTTCCTCCCGCACATGGCCGCTGGATTCGAGGACCCCCGTGTCACTGTCTTCATCGGTGACGGATTCAAGTTCCTCGACGACAAGAAGAACGAGTTCGATGTCATCATCACCGACTCGTCCGACCCCGTTGGTCCCGCCAACTCGCTCTTCCAGAAGCCTTACTTCCAGCTTCTCAAGGAGTCGCTCCGCGCTGGAGGAACCATCTCGACCCAGGGAGAGTGCGTCTGGCTCCACTTGCCCCTCATCAACGACCTCATGTCGATGAGTCGCGGCCTCTTCGGCAAGGCCGAGTTCGGTTGGACCTCGATCCCGACCTACCCCTCCGGCACGATCGGTTTCGTCGTTGCCACCCTTGACCAGAACCGTGACCTCCGCACGCCCCTCCGCGACATCCAAGGTTGCCGATACTGGTCGAAGGCGATCCACAAGCAAGCGTTCACGCTCCCTGCTTTCGCCCAGACTGTCGTCGACAAGGCCGTCGCTCCTCCCAAGGAGGGCGCCCAGTCCGCTGCCAAGAAGGTCCTCCTCCTCGGATCCGGCTTCGTTGCTTCGCCCGCTGCCGAGTACGTTCTCCGCAGGCCCGAGAACTCGCTCACCGTCGGCAAGTCACACGTCTCTCCCGCTTCTTCTCCGTGCGCTTCGCATCTGACAGCTGACGCTGAGCTTGCTAAATAGGCTGCCGCACCCTCGCCACGGCTGAATCCTTCGTTTCCTCCCTCTCTCGCTCGGCGAACGCCATCGCCGTCGATGCTGCCGACGAGGCTTCGCTTGACGCTGCCGTCAAGGAGCACGACCTTGTCATCTCGCTCATCCCTTACACCCAGCACGCCAACGTGATCAAGTCTGCCATCAAGTTCAAGAAGCACGTCGTCACGACTTCTTACGTCTCGGACGCCATGAAGGCCCTCGAGAAGGAGGCTGTTGAGGCTGGCATCACCGTGCTCAACGAGATCGGTCTCGACCCCGGAATCGACCACCTCTACGCGGTCGACATGATCGACCGTGTCCACAAGGAGGGAGGCAAGGTGAGTCGAAAAGACTTACTACGAGCGAGCGCACAGCTGACACGAAGGGTTTCGGGATGTCAGGTCAACGGCTTCATCTCGTACTGCGGCGGTCTCCCCGCTCCCGACTCTGCCGACAACCCTCTTGGATACAAGTTCTCGTGGTCGTCGCGAGGTGTTCTCCTTGCCCTCCTCAACTCGGCCAAGCTCTACTCGAACGGTCAGCTTTTGGAGGTTGAAGGAAAGGACCTCATGGCCCACGCCAAGCCTTACTACATCAACCCCGCCTTCGTGAGTCCACGCGAGAACGGCCGTGTTATTCAAGCCTGTTTCGCGGTTTTGACTGACCCTGTCTCCTCAACTACAGGCTTTCGTTGCCTACCCCAACCGCGACTCGACTCCTTTCCGCGAGCGCTACCAGATCCCCGAGGCGCAAACCGTTGTCCGTGGTACCCTCCGATACCAAGGATTCCCCGAGTTCATCAAGGCTCTTGTTGACACCGGCTTCCTCAACGAATCGCCCGTCGACTACGTTTCGAAGGACTCGCAAGCCCTTCCCTGGGCTGAGGTCACGGCCAAGGCTCTCGGTGCGTCTTCGTCGGACGAGGCTGCGTTGATCGAGGCCGTCAAGGCCAAGACTTCGTTCCCCTCGCAATCCGAGGAGGAGCGCATCCTTTCGGGTCTCCGATGGATCGGTCTCTTCTCCAAGACCGAGAAGGTCACCCCGCGTGGCAACCTCCTCGACACTCTCTGCGCGACCCTCGAGGCCAAGATGCAGTACGAGGAAGGCGAGCGCGACATGGTCATGCTCCAGCACAAGTTCGAGATCGAGAACAAGGACGGATCAAAGGAGACCCGCACGTCGACCCTGCTCGACTACGGTGTCCCCGGAGGAGTTTCGTCGATGGCTCGCCTCGTCGGAGTTCCCTGCGGTGTCGCGACCCAGCTCGTGCTCGATGGCAAGATCGTCACTCGAGGAGTTGTCGCCCCTTACACGCTCGACATTGTCAAGCCCTTGATGGAGGGCGTCGAGGCGGAGGGTATCAAGATGGTCGAGAAGACGATCTAAAATCTGCATTTTGCCCCTTCTGAGGAAGGGAGACAGAAAGATAAAAAGGGGTTGGCCCGTTCGTCATATTGGAGTTGTGTTCCTCTGTGTGTACTCGCGACGATCGAATCCCATGCAATGGTTTGTACAGTACGCGGATTGCTGGGAGTCTGGGGAGCCTGCGAGAGGCCGACTCTCGCTTATTAGTGTTCATCGCGCCGGATTTCCCTACATTCGCTATCTCTTTCAGTTCGATTGTGTCGAGTGCTTGTACAGCACACGTGGGCTGAGCCGGATAATATTGATAGCGAGCCGATCCAGCTAGCTGCGAGGGTTTGCAATTCTGAATCTCTCCTCTCAATCGTCATTGCGCTATGGCCCCTCAACTGTACACGAAGCGATCTAAGCTACCCATCACGATCTCGCCTGTAACCGAGCAAGACATGCTCGAGTGTGTACGATTCCTCCCCGCGTGCTCCACCTGGAGAGAAACACAAGTGCTGATCTTGCCCCTGCTGACAGGCAGAGGGCCAACTGACGGCGTTTGGAACTCGCATGTATGCGGATCTCGAGCCGCTCGCCACTCGTGCTCCTCCCGAAGTGCGATACAAACGGTTCGCAAGTCGACATGCCCGCCTGCTCTCCCTTCCCTCGGAGAGGCCAATGAAGGCTACGGTACGAGGGTCCGACGGAGTCGAGCGCATAGCAGGCGTCACCTGGTGGCATGTCCCCGGTTCGGCAATCAACAACCAGCAGAAGCGTGATGTTGAGCGAATGCGGTCGGGCCGAGAAACCGACGAAGAGGTAGAATCCTGGCGGGACTTTGACTGGGAGCGCTGGAACGCCATGCTTGACAAGTACGACCGAGTTCGCAAAGAGATCATGCGAGACGAACCACATTGGCGAGTCCATCTAGTTGCATATGCCCTAGCTCGCCCCACCGCCACTGACGTCCGCCCTGACGAACTGCAGGTACGTTGGTCCCGTCTGGACGCACCCGGACTTTCAAGGACAGGGGATTGCTTCAGCGTTGCTCAGCGAGACCATTGCGCTCGCCGACTCGACAAATACGCCACTTTACCTCGAAGCTTCTCCGGCCGGGCAGCCGGTCTACGCCAAGCTCGGCTGGGTTCGTGTGGAGGGAACTGAGACAGTCATGTTGCGTCGTCGAGATGACCGTCCAAGCGCACCAGCATAAGCAGCACAATCCAACCGGTCCTCAATCTCCCTTTCATAATTCCGGCGTCCTGCTCACGCGTGTGTCTCTCTCGTCACGCGAGCATCTTCCACTGTCGTTGATCGGCAGAACCGAATTATGTCTGTAGCCGCAACTCGAGCACTTGAATCAGCTGTCGAGCCGGATCTCTAGCTGGCAGGATAATGTCCAAGGTGCTCCTGTCCTGCTTCATCAATCCCAGGTTATGTTGGTAACCCGACCGCCGACCGGCAGAAGCTCCTCGGCCCCACGAGAGCAAGAGCGAGAGCCGCTGGACATGGCAGAAAAGCGCACCCCTCCAGTCCTGCGCTCCGCGCTCTCGGCAACAGAAGAGAAGATCGACGATCGCATGTCCGAAACTTCGTACTCGATTCATTCTGTTGCAGGAAAATGACGCTGTCGATGGAGGACGAAAAGTGAACCTGCATTAGGCTCAAGCTGAGTCTCGGAGTCGGAAGGCGAGATGAGCAGTTTGCGCTCGAGCCTGTGTTCGAGGGCTACCTTCGCAAGTCGTTGAATATCTTCAACGCAAGATCAGACGGGGACTGCACAATGTGCTGCTGTATTGAGGATATACTGCAAGAACCATCACTTTCCATCAGTAGGTCACAAGGAAAAGTTTAAGGGAATTGTCGATTCGGAGTAGGCGGACCACTCTGACTTTTATTCACCGGGTTTGACCTGGGATGAATGCGCGCTACGGGTCACGGTGGTACCGACCGGATTTTTTTTGGAGGCCGACATCGGCGAGGCAGAGCCGTAACACAGCGTCTGGAATCGACGTCTGCGGCACTCATCATAGAAGCTGAATATCTATACGCTGTGCTCTGTGCAGCAATTGTAGAGAGACCATACTATCGTAGAGCGCGGTGTTGCAGCTGAATGCGCACGACGTTCGGCCACAAATCAGAGTTGCAGATCTCGGCGGAAGTTTGTACGAAAAGGGCAGCTGCGGGACGGCGAACTGAGCGCGCGAGAAGGGTTTCTTTGGCTACTGTACCAACAGTGCTTGCAAGTTTCACGCACGCGGCTGCGTGCTCAATGTCCGTGCAAGCAGTGCAGGATGGGATCCATCACGATGGAGACTGCTCTGCCATAACGACAAGCGATTGGATCCTGCCCATTTCGTGGCTTGGTTTTTCCAGGAGACTACAGGACCGATCGGATATGACCTGCCCAAGACGCGAGAACGGAGAGCAGACTGGCATTCGAATTACAGAATTTCGAACATGCACAAAGTGGCAGAAGCATGTGCGGGATGTGATCCACCGAGGAACCGATTCAAACGCTCCGATCGCTCGCACGCGCTTGAACTTCACGCGCAGCGCTTGCTTCGAAAAAGTTTCCCTCTCGTGTCTCGCGGACATTCTCCCTTTCGCATCCCTTCTCTCCCAAGCCGTGTCCGCGCATTCTCTCTTCCCGTTGCCTTTCCTCCGACGCGCCCTCGTACCCTCATCACTCGCATCGCATCGCCTCGGGAATTCAGGATCGCGCTCCACATTGATTGTCTCGACTGCTTCATACACTCACCCAGCACACGACTTCCAGCCAGCGCCTTACCTGCCACGCAGCGTAGGATCACGCTCGAAACTGTCAATTGAAGGTACGTCTGCGTCCGCTTACCGGACCTGCGCGAAACCGCAGAACCTGAACGCGCGCACCATTCCTTTCCGCAGACCTCCGACTTTGAACTGCTCGCTTCTCCTGATTCCTGTCGTCCTCGACCATGGCTACCTCTCACTTCTCCCTCCCGTCCGAGACTCAGATCAAGCTCCAAGGTGTCTTCGTCCACCCTGATCACCTGTCGGGCTTCTCCGATGAGGTCTCCTCGTGTTCTTCCGCCGACTCGTCGAGCCTGATCTCCTATGGTACCGACGACGACGACGAAGACATCGACATGTCCTACCGTGACGCTCGATCTATCATCCAGGACAACACCGACGACTACTTCGCGCCGCGTCCGAGGTCGTCGAACTCGTCTTTCTACACCGACTCGTCTGATGGCGGCGCTAGCTTCTCGTCTATCGAAGAGGAGGAAGAAGATGTCGCAACGACCCCGACCCCGGACTCTTGCGACCGCCGGGCAGCACCGCTCTCGCGCTCGTCGTCCTACGACCAGACCTACCCGGATCTTACCTCCTCGCCCTTCCCCGCTTCGTTCGCGTTCAGCACCTTCGCACCTTCGCCGGTTCCGTCTCGCCCGTCGTCGCGATCTGCCTCGCCATGCGCATCTCCCGCGCTCTCCCCGTCGCGACGCGCGCACCCCTACGCGGCGCAGCGCTCGACCGCCATGCTGCGCTCCTTCTCGTCTCCCGTCGAGACCAATCGCGAGGTCGAGCAGCGCAAGAAGGCAATGCTCGCATTCACCGAGTCGATGGACGAGCGCGCCAAGATGATCAGGAGCAAGTCGACGCCCAATGCAGGCATGCCCACTCCCGGAGCAGGAGTGGCCATGTCTCGCTCGGCTGCTGCCAGCCGTGCTCCAGTATCGGCCCCATTCTTGACTCCGTTCGGCGACGACTGGGGGTCGGCCCTTCCTCCTCGTTCGCCGCAACCGTCGACGATGTTGCCCTTCCCCTACAACCTCGCAACCCCGCCTTCTCCTCACAGCCGGCTCAACCGTGCCAACTCGTACGCCGGCGTCGAGAACCACTACCAACCTGAACCTCGAATGGAACACCGCAACTCGGTCCCTACGATTGCGATTTCCGGTCCTGCTTCGTCGACAGTCATGAGGTCTTCTTCCCGCCGCTCTTCTGTCCTCCGTCCGCTCACGCCTATCGTCGCGCAATCTGCCGAGCCGCCAACTGGTGTTTGCGCCGCTCTCGAGTCGTTCACGTTCTCTCCTTCGCCTTCTTCGCCTCCCTCGCTCGTCCGCGCCCGTCTCCACCGTGGCCTCAGCTTCTAATCGGTCGTGGATTCGGCAATTGACCTGTGTCTTCTTCACGCCCGTGCGCGTTCACATCTACCACGCACATTCGACTCCACCCTGTCTATATCGTCTCGGGCTCCTCGCAACCGGTCTCGCTCTCGCTCTGTGCATAGCATCTTGTCCATACATGTCACCTGCGGTTATTTGTCTTTTCAGTTGGAAGCCCCCTCTCCTGGTTGTATCGATCGTGTTCATCATGTCATCCGTCTTTCAAAAGTAGCCTTAGTTACATCCGTCTCATTATCGTTACCATCATTAGCTGTATCATAGCAATCATCATCATCATCGTTATTCGATCCTCGAGTCGTGTCGCAGAGAGAGAGAGAGATTCAGCTCGGGCCTTGGCTCAACGTTGATCTCGACCTTCCCAGGTCTCTGCGAAAGGTACGCGGACAAGCTCTCGCTCTCTTTGACCGCGGCGCACTGAATGGAACTGATCACATTCGATTATGATAGGAACGATTTAGAGCTCGACTCGGGAACCTACTCGCGGTGCCGTAGCCCCACCCCTTCCCGGAGAGGTGAACGTATGCCGCGCCGGTCCGTCAAGCTTTCGAAATTTCGCTCTGTCTTTCTATATAGCGTTTTACTACAGTATATGCTCCACAAGGGAAAACGCCGTCGCGACAACCCATTGTATGTAATACTGTAGTGGTCAAATAGATCTGATCGCGACCCTAGCGAAGGGAAGCCGCCGGGGCTCCTAGCTGGATGAATCGGCTCTTGCGCTGTCCTTCCTGGACGAGCAACTGTGCTACTGTAGTTGACTCGAAGCCAGACTAGCATCGTCTTGCTTTTGCCCAAGTCATACCAATCACGCATATTTCTTCTCTCATGCAACATACAAATCACGATCGGCTCCTCGACGCGCGGTTCTTTAACGGATAATGGGCCACGATGTGATAGGGACGAAGCGAGTACAAACTTATTTATCTGGGATCGCTCGGGCTGGAGAGCGAGAGACAAAGTCTCGCTCTTGTCTCTGAAAGGTGATCTTCCCCCGGCGCGCGCGCCGCGTGTGTGTGTGTGTGATCGATATCAAATTTTGACCTGATCTCGTTTGCCCGAACCCCTATTACGCTTGTCCAAATTTCCAAGTGTTACCGATCTCTTTGCGTCGTATCCCGCACAGGTATCACCACGTGCGAGGTCCTCTCCCCTGTTGCATTGCGTTGAATAAGTTATATGGTCGAGACTCGCTTGTTAGATAAACGCCGTATGTGAGCAGCAGGCTCTAGATTGAATGCAGGTTCGCAGTGCTACAGCCCGCGAGCAAAGCACCTTAGATGCATACATAGTTTTTGTTTGAGAAAATCCTCACCGGTGTAGGGATCCGAGCGCGAAACATTCAGCTTCGCTCGGGGGAGTCGTTCAGTCGAATTGATCCGAGGGTCATCTACCGATCTCTCGACAACTCGACTGAAGAGGAACTCGTTTGAGCCGCGTACAGGGCGGACGCAAGCCAGAAAGAGGAGCAATCTTCTTGCTGATGCATTTGACGCTGTTTCCCACGAACGTTTCAACCGATCCAGACCGGATGACATGACAATAGCATACGGGGATAGTTTTGATCGTGGCACCTACTTCCGACTCACCTGGACTACAATTATAGTCTGCGCCGAAATATTCGGTGTGACTGTCGAGCAACGTGACATTCACAAGGGCGACACGCGCGAAAAGCTACTTCTGACGACTCATCGGGCTAGAGAGATATCCAACGGTGTCACCTTGATAGATTCCGCCAGAGAGGTGCGAGTAAACTATAGTGTCCTGAGGAGACTCTCTTGGAAGGTCGACTCCTTCTCGATGCATTTCTCTCGCACGTCTGATGGGCCAGAGCCTCGAGTCAAGCACACAGTACGGAGTTCCGCTGTTCCGCCGTCTAGCACGGGACGCTGGAAACCTCTGTGGCGAAGCAGGGGATCGTGCATTCTCGCGAAGCCATTTGGTGCAGCGCCCTGCTCGGCAAGATCTTCCGCGATAGCGCGACGCGTTCAATGCATACAGCTCAACTTAGAGAGAGACCATGGACTATAGCTCGTGTAATGTCCTTCGGGCCTCCGACTGCGAAAGGCTGGCCACCTGAACGTACTGTACATCGTTTTGACGTGATGATACAGTGCCAGTATTACTGTGGTACCATTCATAGTTTCCTGGCCTAACCAGCGATGATTCAGTCGGGCAGGATGAAGGAGCCAAGGCTACGGTTGCAAATTGGCTCGGCAAAGGCTTGCGAGATCTCATCAACCTGATCAGCACATTCACCTCCTGCGACGGTCTACGAGACAGCCAGATCCAAACAGAGCCGCCCACAGCCGGCAACACGAGACTGTCAACGCGCTTTCGACGCCCGAGCAAGCGACAAGGATCCCGCCGCCTCGCGTCCATTCAAACCTTGCCGCAGCGCACATCAACCGGCTCTGTGGACCCAAGCACATTCGCACGCAATTCTTGTACGTCTTCTTCTTCGCGTGCCTCACATGTCAACGAAGGACGCAGCAGCAGGGACCGCTGCGGGTTGTGTGTTGATTCAGGCTCTGCATGGGACCCACGGTCAGATCCCTGTGCTCTCTGCCACGCAGGAGTAAAGGCTCGAGAATCTGATGCTCAAGAACTTCGCACTGGACATCAGCCATGGGCTGTCACGCGAAGGGCCGGAATGTGCCAAGCATCGGTGAATTGTGGCACTGACGGTTCATGCTCGTTACTCCGCTGCAACAGGACGGCCTCGCTAAAACCGTACTCTACGCGTCTCAAGCTCGCTTCGACCCCGAAAGCAAGCGTGTGATTTGGGTCGCTCACCACCGACAGACGAACAATGGCTCCCTCTCTACGCCTTCGCTCGCCCCGGACGCTCCCAGTCCTAGCAGCAGGAGCGCTTTATCGCTCCATGACCGCCAACGCTGCCATTATCGGCGCTCAAAGCTACAACATTTCGTCAGACTCGACCCAGCTAACTTGTGCGTGACCGCCCCGAGTCTGGCTCGTATCGGTTGAGATGCCATGACACTAACGCGATCTGACCTGACTACAAATATAGACGTCGGCACGTGGAGATCTGATCAAGATGACGGGGTGTATCAAGGTAAGCCCAGAGTTCCCGGTGTTCTCGCGCAGCCACATCCCATGCTGACTGCGTTGCCTGCATTCAGCCTATTCGAATGCATCCGATGCGGCCGTCACCTTCTCCTTCATCGGCGTTGGCGTTGCGTACTTGGCCGAGAAGAAGGCAGATCGAGGATTGTGTCAATTGGCTGTTGATGGCAAAGACTACTACACGGTCGATCTCTACAACGACTCTGGCTACTCGCAAGGCACCCAACTCGTGTGGGACAGCGGAACTCTTGTGTACGGATCGCACAACGTCACCATTTCGCAGCTTGGTCCGGATGCTCGATTTGGGTCAGTACCCAAGTTGGCGCTCGACGTCCTTCTCTATACGCTGAGACTGACTGTTAACGCTGTATAGCTACTACCCGTATCTCATCACGGAAACCTGGATCGAGTCTGTCCCTGTCGACGTCTGTAAGTAGGAAAAAAAGTTGCACGCCTTGCCCAATCGTTCGTAATTGCCTCCTGACGCGACTCGCTCCAATTCAGCGTCGTACACTGCAACAATGGTACGACCATCACCTACTTCGAACCAAGTCTCGTCGGACAATGGCCACTCGGCCCCGGGTCCGATCATCGGCGGCGTGATTGGTGGTGTCCTCGCAGCGTTCCTGCTCGGGTTCCTGTTCTACCTCTGGAGGCGAGACAAGGCACAACGAAGGAGGAGTGAAGGCGCGCCTGTCCAGAAGGTCAAGAAAGCCGAAGGCAAGTTCGCGATTGAGGACGAACGTCCGTTCAACGGTGGTGGAGATTCGGGAGGAGGAGGGGAGGGAGCCTGGGCTGCCGCGGGGGGTGTAAGAGATTACGGGTACCTTCAGCAAGACCCGTACCAGCATTACGATCCGGGTTACGGTGCTGGATCGGGATACCAGCGACCTTACTCGGGTGGAAGCGACGAGTCGTACCACAACTACAAAGGTCCTTCTGCGAGCTACTCGTCACCTGCACCACCGCCTCCTCCAGTCGCGCCTCATCTTGCAGCTTACGGCAACTCGCCGTCATCACCCAAGCCCTACCAGGCTTCGATGGGATACTCAGGAGGAGCAGGAGGGACAATGTCTTCGGCTCACCGAACATATCCCTACCACGAACAAGGGTTCGGGGTTGAATCGAGGCGTTACCCGGTACCGGAGATCTGAATGGTCTTGGGTCTCGTTCATTTCTCCTTTCTTCTCGCTTTTCCTCCTGTTATTTGCCACCTCTTAGTCTTGACTTTCTCTCTTTCTCTCATGGACCCTATTACCGCTTCAAACATGTTGTGTGCAATCACTCGTCTGTCTCTCTCAATCCTGACCGCCGTTGAGGACATCCGACTGTACTAGAACTGGTATCGAGAGTTTGCAACATCCGGAGGAATTCCAATAAAGATAGAAAGATTCATATACAAACGACGGAAGGATCGTGGAAAAGGTCAAGAGAGCTTTTAGGCATTGGAGATCAGAACGACGATTGGTAAAGCAGAGGGGAATCCTCAAGAGGCATTGTCGATCCCGAAGGAAGTGGTGAATGAGCCGTCAGAGGGTTGTGCAGTGGTTGGGTATCGAGACGTGCGGTTTCGAACGCGATGCCGTATCCTTGTCTGTCGCAAAGAAGAGGTTTGCCTTGCAAGTCAATACTCGAAAGCTCTATCGACCGCGAAACGAGAACATTTCGAAACTCACTCGTGTAGCTTGGCGAGTAGGTCTGTATCGCCTAGTTGCTCTACGGGCAACAGCACATATTCGCATTCGGCCGCAGCAGGCTCGCTTCGTTCGGGAGACACGAGATTACGTTGTTCGCGCAAAATCGAGAGCGCCGTATCCTTCATCGAAGCCATGGTCCATTCTTCCTGCTCATGCGACTCTGTGGGAAGATCGTTGCGAGTGGTATCGTTGAAGTTGACGAGAGAAGAAGAAAGGAGAGTTCCGATCGAAGGACGGTGCTCAAAAGGTTGGAAAGAACCACCAAACTCGGGAGATCCAAAGGCCGGGACGGCCTCGCGCTGCACCGGCTCGTGCGATTCCTGAGATTGGAATGGAGATGCCGGTTGGCCGAAGAAATGAGTCGAACCGACATGGTACTCGGGAGAACCCGTGTCTTGTGGTGAGGAGAACTTGCTCGCAACAAGGGTCGAGCGTCGTCGATCGAAAAATCCTTCGGGGAACCCGCCTTCGAGTCGCTCAACAATCGCGTCGTCAGTCGACCATGCGCTCGAGGCCGTGTTGGGTCGCTCGCTCTCGTTGTCGAATTCGTCTTCGGGAAACGACAAGTTCGATGCTTGGTATTGCGCGAGCAGGTCGGCGTCGAGGAACGGGTTCTCGACCGGGAATGAGTCGATCACGTCATTCGAGAAGGTGAAAGTCTCGAACGAGGCATCGTTTGCGAGGACTCCTGCCGAGAGCGAACCCTTGCGGTATGGGACAGGCGTCGTTGCCGCTTCATGCGCGGTCCCGTCTGTTCCGGAAGCTAGTCCGATACTGACTCTTCGGAGTCCCGAGCTCCAACCGAGAGACTGTCGTCGACCGTTGAAAGTTGTCGTGAGTGGCGAGATGAGCATCAGGTCACCCCGACCTTCGAGATCAATCCTTTGGCCGGCACGAAGGGTGCTGCGCCGATGTTTGAGCGCTGAGAGCGGCAGATTCGGAGGGAATCGGATATCCCGACGTTGTGCGAGGGACGGCGCAGCATCAGGGTTGAACGGAGACGAGCTCGTTCCGAAAGTAAAGGTAGAGGTGCTCGATTCGGTCGTGACAGGTGGCGAAGGCAGCTGAGCGAGAACGGGAGGAGAAGGACCACCAAGAGAGTACGACTGCATCTGTCGGATCGCATCAGCTGTCGGCGATGGAGGTCGAGTGAATGCGACAGGTGAAGCTGCGACAGAGTCGAGAGCAGGTGGCCCCTGCTGAACAGGAGTTTGTGGGCAAGGTGGCGAGGCGCGAGAAAGAGGATGAAGAGCCTGGCCATCTACCGTCGAGGTGAGGAGGCCATAGCGAGGATCGACGGCGAAGAGACTGTTCGGGTGAATGGACGACTGTGCGATTTCTCGGTCGAGCTGAGCCATATAAGCGAAGGGCGACTTGTCGTGCTCCGATGTCGAGCGAGGCTCGAAGCCTTGAGCCGGTGCGGAGGCTTGAAGTACGGATGGATACGGCGAGGTCACAGGACGGAACAGAGGGTCGCACCTCGTCGGAGGATTCGGTAATTCATAAGGAGGAGGACTCGAATCCTCCGAGCCAGACGATTGTTTGCCCTTGCGCTGAGCAGTGCGGGTTGTCCTCGCCTTGGCTCGGCTTCGTCTCGACGAGGGACCGTCGAGGACTTGTTCCATCAGGTTTGTCCGTGGCCGCGCTCTCGCAGTGGGTGGCGGGACCGGCAGTCGGTCGACGTCATTCGGATCCGCCTCTTGGTTCATCACGATTCGAGCGACTTCATGGCAAGCATCTCGGTGCTCCCTCGACTCTTTCGGATCCGGCTTCTTGCGCTTGCGGATCGAGTCTTTTGATCGTTGCTGAGGTTTGTAGCGATACCCGGGATACAGGCGTTGATGCTCCTCCTTGGCCACACGCGCCTTGTTCTCCCAGTACGCCTTCTCGTCTGGCTTCAAGCCTTTCCACAATTGCGAAACGATGAGAGAGACATGCTGCGAGTTGTTGATGTCGAGACTGGCAAGATGGCGGGCATGTGCGGTTCCGGGAGGATCGGGCTCGGACGCCTCACCACGAGGTGCGCAGCAGTGCGACCGGAACAGGATGAACGCATTGGGAGGGCGTTTGATGTGTCCAGGCGCAGTCTTGCGAGCGTGCGACTTGAGCGGTTTCCCGTTCTTGCCAATCCGCACGGGTTTGTCCGTGGACGGGAGAGGCGAGCTGAGTTGGGCCGGGGTCGGCGGCTGAGGAAGTTCTGCGTCGAGAGGGACGATCAAGTCGAATGGAGGCAATCCGAACGGCTCGGGCGAGTAGGCGAGCTTGGGATCGAGATCCGTGTCGTATGCGCTCGCCTCGCTTTCCCAGTCGCTGCGCTCACTCGCGCTCGTGGCGGACCTCGAGCGGAAGGAGTGACCGGAGATTGAGCTCGCCAACGATGCGGGAGACATGCCGTAAGGGTGGTGTCGACTGCTGCTACGGCTCAAAGACGTCGACGTGCCGTTGCGAGAGGCTGGCCGAGACGAAGGAGGGATCGCGACCGGCGACGATGCAGTCGGAACATGCGGGAGGAAACACGCCGAGGTTGGCATAGTCGCGGTGATCGGTGTCGGCGGCTGCACCTGGAAACTCGGTTGCTCAGGTCCGGGCGCGAGCAGGAACTGGTCCATCTGTTTACCGCGGGAACGTCGAGAATGGTGAGTTCTGCCTCGCAGCGCGACAAGGACTCCTGGACTGCCACTCACGACGATCTCACGAGGTTAGGCAACCCAGTGGTGCAGTTTGACGGAAGAGTCGGTTGCGGTCACGGTGGCGGTCAAACACGAGAGTTGTCGGCAGAGCCGATGGCGTCGCTTGCGGCGATAACAGCATCGGACAAAGGGACAGCGGGTGAGAAGGCGGGTGAAAAAGCTGGAGAGATGAGGAGGACAAAGGGCAGAGTTGTTTCAGCTCGGCGCCGGCACCTGCGCAAAAGTCTCGGCGTCGATCTCCCGACGCCGGTCGTACAATACTGTCATTGTTCGCCAGCCAACCTCAATAAGCCAAAAGGCTTGGCTTGGCTCACAGCGGTCAATTTGAAACACAAGCAAGCTGTGCTCAGTCCACACAGCGAGCAAACCCGAACTCAGGCTAACACAGTTGGTGCGGATGAGCGCCATAGTGGGTTTGCTCACTCACATTTTTGAGGGCACGTGGTCAACCATTCCGTTAATCTGCGCACTGGCGAGAAGTCCCGCATGTTACAGTACAGCGCTTTCCCTTGCCGACCTTCCCACGGCTTGCGCCCCTTCAAGTGCGCTCGCGCCCGTCGTCTCTAGTCTCGCTAATTTCGAATAGGGCTCGACTCGAACCGCTTCCCCCTATTTTTCATCTTGGTTCGCACCTTTGTGTCGAAATACTATCTCGTCCCTGGTGAAATCCGCCTACAAAGAGATCCCGAAGCCACTGAGCAAGCGTTCGCGATTTTCGCCGCCGAATCTTACCGGGCGCGTCAACAGTCACATATCAGGTCGGCGAGCGACAGGCGACGTGACCAAACGAGACCGCCGCGGTTGAAAGCAATCAAAGAGAGCACAACAACCCATCGCAAGATGAGACACTGCAAGGATCCGCGGGTATATCATTTGCGGGTCCCGCGGCGGTTTCGCCGACCGATGTGCACGTGCGAGTGAAGCGCAGAAATCACATTAGAGACGATAGAATGTCAGGCAAAAATGAAGGACCATATACGACGAAGTAGCAAGACAGCCAGAATAGGGGTATGGGTATGTGGAATAGATAATGATCAGACGATGATCTCGCGGAGCTTGTCAGTCGCGCGAAGCTCAATATCGCCGTACGCTTCTTGCTGCTTGATCTTGATGACATCGGCCGACGAGAGGACGAGCAGTTCAAAGAAGAACGAGGAAGCAGCTCGACGAGATGCCTGAAGCCAGATCGAACAGACCATGGATTAGTCAGACATGACAGGCGTTGCAGGAGCCTAAAGGAAGGACTCACCTTTTCAGCAACCTTGTTGAACGCGACCTTCTTCTCCGCCAATTCAGACATGTCGTCCTCCTCGAGCTCTTGCTGGATGACCTGCACGGCTTTCTTCGTATTGCGACTTTGCAGACTGATGCTACCGCTCTTCTGCGTATCAGTCTGCGTCGCGGCGGCAGCTGCCTCTTCGTCCTCGGTTGCAAGACTCTGACTGAACACCTGCGACCGCGAAGGAGTCGCCGACACTGCCGACTGGGACGAGGCAAGCGATCGGCCCGATCCGAGCTCGTCAAAGATCGCGAGCGGTCCTTCCGAGCGGTACACCTTGTCCTCGTCCTCGAATACACTTCGTCCTGATCCAACCGATCGAGCCGGGGTCACTTCCCGTTCGTTGTCCCGGCCATGCGACGTTTTCTGTTTCTTCGATCGCGCGGCGGGACTCTTGGCCGCGTTCGCCCCGGCCTCGGAACGTCCTTCGTCCAAACCGAGGTCAAAGTCAAACATGTCGCCGTTGTCGAACCCACCGAGATCCTCGCCTTCGTTCGCGAGTCCGTACATGAGGTCCGGCTCTTCTCCCTGGCCGTCAATTCCTCCGCCAAAGCCCCAGTCCAACTCGTCCCCTCGATCGTGCTCATCGCGGATGTTCGACCTATTCGAAACGACGCTCGCCGCTCTTCGGCCGAGTTCGACGGGCCGGTCGCGCATTGCAGCGTCTCGTGTGCGGCCTTCGAGTTTGATGCGCTCTCGGCGGGTCGGCATATTGAACAGCTCCTTGAGTTCTGGAGCGAGCAGACCTGGCGGCGCAAACGATTCGAGCGCGAGTGCATTCTTCGAGGTTTTCGGGAGAGCTTGTGGCAGGAGAGCAAGGTGAATGTTAGGCGAAATGAGGGCGAGGTGGAGACGGGATCGGGGCAGGAATTCAGGCTGTGAGGTCAGTCCGAAATATTAGTCTTGCTAGAGCTGCTACAGGCCGATGTGGGTTCGGCTTACCTCTTTGAAGCGGTCGTTTCCGGCGAGCCGAGCCGATTGCCAGTCGAGCTCGATGACCTTGTCCATCGCGAGAGCCTTTTGACGTTTCTTCGCAGGCTCTTTGACCGCTCCACGGTCGTTGACCGCAGCAGCGGCGCGCGGAGTGAGCTGCAGAGAATCTCCCGCTTCAGTACGGGCATCATTTGCAACTGGCGCCACCGAGTCGGGTCGAGGCGAGGCAAACGGATCGAAGGCTACGATATCGAGCGTCAGTCAATCATATGAAGCGGAACGACCTGTCTGAGAAAAAGCGGGAATGTACTTGGCATTTTTTCTCCGTTCACGTCGTCGTCAATACCTCCTCCAAATTCGTGGTTCATGTCGTCCATGTCGAGCCCGAGGTTCAAACCGGCATCGTATCCTCCAAAGTCATCCGGACCTCCTTCGGGCGCCAGGATGCCGAACTCGTCCTTGTTGAAGTCGAGGGGAGCCAGCGAGCCCCGGTCAGAGGAAAGGTGAGGGGCCGCGTCACGACCGAGTTCGACCGAGATGTCCCCATCGTCGCGTTCCTCCCCGTCGGCGCGAGTGCGCTTGTTTGGCCTCGCTTGTGAATTGCCGGCGAGCGCGTTGAGCTCGTCGTCGCCTTCGAACAGGGCAAAGTCGTCATCGAGGCCGAGTTCGAAGCCCGTGTGCGCACCACCAGCGTCAAGGTCGCCAAAGTCAAAGTAGTCGGTGTTGTTGTACGATTCGTCAAGCGTGATGTCGGCCAAGTTTGCCGTAAGTGCTTTCGCTTTGGCCTTGCCCTTGTCCTTGCCTGCATTCGCTGCGAGGTACTTCTCGAGGGACCACTCTTCGTCTCCGAAATCTGCGGCGAGCAGGTCATCAAGATCTCCGGTTTCGCGCCGCAGGTTGATGTCCCTGCCTCCACGCGCGCCGCTCTCGCCTGATCCGTGACCCTGCTGCTCCGGAGGCAAGTCGACTGCAGCCCGACCCTCGTTCTGGAACGCCTTCTTGACTTTGGCGAGGGTTTCGTGGGCATCGTCGAGCAGGTATTTGGTCTTGCGCGAGTAAATCCTCGCGATACCGAGCAGAAGCTGGCCCGATAACCGGATCGCCATCGACGCGAGTTGGGTTCCGAGGATCGACTGGACCGATTTCGGAATCGAGGTCGACGTGAGAGTATGTTTCGACAACTTGGTCGTGAGATGCGATGCCATCCATACTTGCGCGAGCGCACCGCGCTTGGTGAGGAGATCCTGGTTGAAGAAGTTGGAAGCGCTCATGATGTCGTTCGAAGCGGCGAGGGTGCGAGGTCGCGTGGGTGATTGAGCAGTACAGCTGCGAGTATGAACACCGTAAGCTGTGGTCAGTACAATTTCCGCAGGTTCACAAGATTGAGATTAGCAACGAGAGCCGACGCGTGTGATGTCGGTCCCTGCGTCTCTGCTCCACGTGCTCTTGGTCTTGCTGATGCGCCTCGCTGATCGAGATCACTCGAAGACACAAACGCACAGCTGCCTCGCCGTGTCGACGCGAGCAAGGGACAGCAAAGTCGCGTTTGTTGATTTTGCCGAATCGGAACGCCGATCGCACGCGTGTGCCGCACGAGAGAGGGAGCGTTTACTGACTCTGTGGGCGAGGATCACGCCACGAGAACGGTGATTGAGATTCCGGAGTGTTGCGTGCCGGGTGCAGGTCGGCTGCGGGTCGAATTGCTGTGATGACAGAAGGTGGCCGGCACAGTGACGAGTGGGGATCAAGACTTCCAAGGTCAAGTCGCGCGCTCTTTGGACACGTCCGGCGTGTGTAGACGGGGTCTAGAGGTCGTACAGTCGGACAGATCGGACGCGGGAGAGAGTCGGACGTCGAGAGGCGCGCGCGCGCGCGCGATATCGAAATTGGGTCCAAATAGCGCAGAGTACTAGTTATTCATAATTCTGATAACTCACTTACTTCTAGACACCTCGCACTTTTCCTGGTCTTACGCCCATGTGAGCATCGCTATAAAATCGTGTCATTGACACCTGTCAGACTATTAATTCGGTCACGCGTCAAACGACTTTTGGACCTCGGCGGGCAGAAGACAACTTCGCGCCGGGATCGCGTACGTGATTTATCGAACCCTTAGTCGAAGCCTCGCCGTGGACTCAGCCGCGAGCATCACTTCTTGCGGAACGCTTGCGCTCGGCTTTATCTGTCGCGCTCATCAATCTGTCCGACCCTCTCGTTCATCCCCTGCTGACTGACCTTCATTTGTCTGTCGACAGACTACGCGCCTGCTCCGGCGCCCCATACCAGCTAAAGCCTGGTTCAGCTAGGTGACGCTGTGCCGTGGTATCCATCACCTCTGCGCTGTTGATCGCAAGTCTTTACTCAATGTTGCCGCGTCGCACGGTCCCCTTTCTCCTGTCTGTTGAATATTTGCGGCGCAATCGTATCGATCTGAGCGCTCGCGTTCAGCTTTCCCGAGCACACAGCAGCCTGAAAGTCAGCGAGTCTTGCGACTACTTGCAGCCATTGCCTGCCACTCGCGCCAGCGCACAGCCCTCCCCTGGAGAGCTAGGGTGTGCTCGCTTCTGACGAGCCAGAATTCGCTAGAAGAAGTACAATGTTCGCATCGGGAGCGATAGACGGTGTGAATAGTCGAGCTCGAGCGCGCTGTCATGCGTTGCTGTAGTTCTCAGGCCGCCTTCTCGTGGCAACAATCGTTGTACCTGACACCACCGAGCTTCGCTCGCGTGTTTCGAGATCTCCTGATCAGTGATCGTGCTAGTCTGTCACTGGTTTCCATGTCCTCTGCACTCGAACACGCACTGCTCTGACGAGCGGGGTTTCTCAGACTTCGACAGGTAAAGAGCCCGACTCAGCTCGGCAGGAGGGTGAAAACGCGCATAGTGCATCACGCTCTCTAAGCCGTCTCAGAATTGCAGGACGATCGAGAGAGGAAGAACCGAACAAGGGTCGGAGTACTCACGGCGGAGATTCACTGTATGTATTGTAGGGCTTTCCGACGGGTGCTCGCATATTGAAAATGCTTGAGTTGAGTTCAATTGTCTCGATTAATTGCCAGTCATGGGTGACGGCGAGCCTCGCATATTAAGATTGGGACTGCCCCTGAATTACTTGGCGGGGAGATGTTCTCGAGCTACTGAAATGTTTGTCGCGACACAGACTGGACAGGACCGGCGCGCTATGCAACGCTACAGTCTTAAGCCAGACGTCGCATAGTATTCAGTGAGGGGCAGTCATCAGCGGCCTTTGCCAAAGTGTTTGAATTTGCCCGTAGTCAGCAGGGGCCGTGCGTTTTGCGCCGGAGTCCATCGAGGCAATAAGAGCTTTCATTCAATTGCAGAGACTCATCAGAGGTAACACCCTGGATGGCGCAGCAAGCTGGACTCAAGCCAGCCTAGCCAGCGGACTCTTGTTCTCGATCTCAGCGAGCGTCAGTGTTCGCTTCACTACAGTACAAGCTCCCATCGCGCTCGCCTTTGACCTCTCGAGTCTAATGACAGTAGCGTCCACACTGCGGGTAGAGAGCGAACTAATTCGCATCCTAACTAGATCTTTCCTGTATTGCAGGCTGTGTCGCCAGATTGCGAATCGAACCGTTCCCTGTTTTTCGTCGGTTGGAGGCAGAATCCGACTAATCTGGCCAGCGCGGAGGGTTTGGACAGCATCTTGTCTAGCTCTTGTACCCAAATTCCACCTTTGTGCACGACGAGCTCGAGAATCTGCAGACAGATACGACGCGTCGAGACAGCACTCGCCTCGAAATCGACTTGCGGCGCTTCCGCCAACGCGTCTTATCCAACGCGAATGAACACGAACGAGTCGACATGCGGAGTAGGCTACTTGAGCAGATCGGATGTGCGATTATCTTTCGAGGGTTGTTGTGGTCGTCGGATGGAACGGCATATCTGCGGGCAAACTCGCAGATCCGGCAAATCAATCAAGCCAAGAGAACCGAGGCTGTCGAGTCTCGACTGACCGTGCGCCGGAGAATGCGTAACTCCCTCACAATCGCAAACAGGAGGGCCGCGGCGAGACTCCGATTAAATTCGCGTGTGCGGGGGCCCGGCACCGCGGAATTCCACCGACCGGCGACGCGTCTCTCAAAGTTTGCAATCTGGATTCTGGGGTGCGACTCGCAAAGGAAACGCGTCTCGGATCCCGCAGCTCGAGGAATGTGTTCAAACGAAGGTTAAGGATCGCCCGTCAGTGCTCACCAATCATTCAACTTTTGCACCTGATACGAAGGACCCGACGCGCTGATGAAACTCGCGTGCAGCTGTCACAGTTCTCTTACTCTGGTCACAGCGGAATACGCTAGGGCAACGACCTTGACCGGCGGGGTGAGTGTGACAGCTTCGACCGAGCTCTCACAAGGGAACAATGCGGAGTAAAGCCGCCGTCGTCAGTCCCAGAGCTCGCATCTCACAGAATCCTTTGCGATGAGCTGATCTGGTCGTCGGAAAAGTACTGTTACAGCGGTCAGCTACTGGTCGGACTCTACATAGAGAATTTTGACGGGAACAAGGAGCCACGTCTTGCCTCTTGCCGGCAACCGCTCGGACTCTATTTCATCACGACGCTTGTGAGTCGTCAATTCCCTGGCTCTTGTCACTCGACTCATCGTACAGCTTCATCGAGGCTAAGCGCCCCGGACGGCCAACGTCAACGGGTCGCGGGAACACAAAAATCGATGGTAGGCCCCGGACCCCGCCAACCGGAATTCTCGCTTTCCTTTTTTTTTTCTGGGGTTTTTGGGTTCGCAAAGGCTAAAGTGCGTCGGACGATGTTGGGGATTCTCGGCGTCACAGTAATCTCGCTCAGTGATGATCATCGTCAAGCGTAAAAGCGAATCGTCGTCGAAAATCGAAAGTAGCTCGAAGGTTTCCCAGGCTCGCTCTGGGGTTCATGGGTAATACGCTTAGGCGCACATGTGCCTTGAGAAGGTCCCTCGCGCTGCCAGGATGCTTCTGCTGGGACGCAGGCTGTCGCTCAGGGACATCCACCCGCAGATCGGTGTTCCCGTCTTTGCG
The DNA here is from genome assembly GCF_050403365.1 of Sporobolomyces koalae. Lineage (NCBI taxonomy): Eukaryota > Fungi > Basidiomycota > Microbotryomycetes > Sporidiobolales > Sporidiobolaceae > Sporobolomyces > Sporobolomyces koalae. The sequence goes on from NW_027481737.1 coordinate 88,123, forward strand.
TGAGAAAGCTCTTTTGTGCGGGTCGAAGATCCCACTGTCCCGGTAGATTGCACTGAGCGTTTCCCCGGACTTGAGCCCCGAAGCCGCCCTCGCGGATTCGACGCGTGCTTCCGAAATCGCGATCGAGCTCCAAATTCGAATCAAAACAAAAACACTGAACAAGGAAAGTCTCTGCGAGCCCTGCCTTTGCGAGATCTTCTCTTTCCCGGTTCCTCTCGTCGTTTCCTCTCGGCTCTCCCTTCTCGCTCGGATTATCTGAACCCTTCATTCGTTTACCCTCCTCCTCCTCCTTCCTCGTACTCTCCGACCTTCAGTCCCGAGCGACCTCTCCTCTTCCTCTACCTCGATCCTCTTCTTATCTCGCATACTACCAGCCATGCCTTCGATCAAGACCTGCCTCCTCTCCCTCGCCCTCGCGGCCCTCTCCTTCGCCTCGGTCAACGCCTCGACTGTCAACTCTGGTGAGCTGACCTGCACCACTAGTCGATAAACATTCCTCGACGCGTCTGGGCGCGAGGCAGTTTATTTGATCACCTCTCGAGCGCGACGAGCTAACTTTTTTGTTTTGTTGATTGCTCTCAGGCGTCGTTGCCCGCAACGTTGAGGTCCCCTCTGCCGGTGTCGCCCGTCGCTCGGCTGCCGCCAAGGCTCTTGCCAAGCGTGCCGCCGCTGCTGCCGCCGCCTCGAAGAACCCCTACTCAAAGAACTCGCCCTTCTTGAAGACCAAGGCTGCCCTCGCCGCCGCCCGCGTCCGTTGCGGAACCAACAACGTCTGCGAGCGCCGCACCGCTGCCCCTCCCGCCAACGGAGCCGCCGTCTGCATCTCCGGAAAGTGCACCTACCGATGCAACTCTGGATACGCCCCCGGAGGATCTGACGGAACCCAGTGCGTTGCCTCGGCTTCGACCTGCGGTGGTGTCGTGAGTTGCAACTCCTCTTTGCTTCGATCCTCGCCGATGCGCACGTACTGACTTTAGCTATTGTTCTCGCTCCTCAGACCTGCCCTACCGTTGCCAACGGTTACAACACCTGCGACGCTTCCACTGGTGCTTGCGCTGCTGGTTGCAACGCTGGCTACACCCTCTACGAGTCTGGCAACACCCGCGCTTGCTTCGCCACCCAATCCGACGCCAACAACTGCGGCACACCCGGAAACATCTGCCCCTCCTCGTACAACGGTATCGGATCGTCCGTCTGCCGCTCGGGATCGTGCAAGATCGCCTGCCCCAGCGGTTACTTCCTCCGCAAGGCCAACTCGGACTCGAACCCCTACTACTGCTACAACGGATCGGGCTCGCTCGTGATGTAAGGTGGTTTTTTCGGTCTTCGTCGTTCATTGCATTTGGGTTCCTCTGTTCTCTCTCTCTCATCAAGGAAAATCACGGAATCGTCTCCTCCTCTACCCTCGGATCATCCCTCTCTCTATCTCCTCGGTTTTCGTCGGCATAATCACCACACTAGACTTTTATTTTCCTGACGGCTGTCTGCAACTTCCCTTCCTCCGTTCCCTTCACCCCCGTTCGATCTTTCTTGACCACCTCGTCGCTCGTCCTGGCTCGCCAAAACTCGACCGGCAGTGACTGACGGAGGACGCCCTGTCGTTAACTACCATCCCTTTTTGCCCACACTCCTTTCTTTGTTCACCCTCGAGCCGAGGTCGTTTCTTTCTTTCTTTATTTCGGATTTACCCATACTACATAGTCTGTATTTCTTGCCCCTCATGCACACCTTTTCATAACCCTGGAGAATGTCAAACGGAACGATTCCTTCTTGAATTGCTCAACATGTTCCGTGAGCAAGAGTGACAAGTCCGATCTGCCACATGCTCGAGCCGAATCTTTTGCGTCTTGAGCGCGCAAGCCAGAGAAGCTCGACTCGGTCACGCTCGGACCCCGATATCCGCAAGTCCGGCCTGAGTGCTCACTCTACTTGTAGCGTATCAGAGAGATTGTTTTGCAGGTAGTACTCTCATGCAACTCGAACAGAATTTCGAGAGGGGGAAAGGGTTTCTATTGCACCATCTCGTCCGTCAATCGGAACTCGAGGCAGTACATCTCTTTCTTCGGTGCGACATCTCGCACGAATCTCAAATTGTAATCGGCCAATTGCGGGTGAACTTTGAACCCGAGTGCTTGAGTCGCTCGCTGGAGAGGTGGTAGTGAAACGCGTGATCATGAGTGTCAAATTATGACCAGAAGAAATTCGGGGACACGAGAGATGCTTACCTCGCAAATGTCTTTCTCGGCGCCTTCGACGTCCTTCGTGAAGCAGTAGCAATGCACGATCGGCAGTCCGACCTGCTGGACGAGGTCGCGCGCTTCTTGTCCACCTTGGGCGTACAGGTCTCGGTACAACCCTCGGTACGCGTCGAGGAACTCGATTGCCGAAGCCGGCAAGTTCATGACAAAGTGATTGATCAGGCGTCGAGATACCGCAGGTGTCGGTGCAGAGGCAGCGACAGCAGGTGCCGGTGCGGGTGAATCAGTCGAGGTCGAAGTGAGTCCTCTCGCTTCGCGGTTCCGACGATTCCGTTCTTTCGCAGAGAGAGGCGCGACGTAGGTTGGGAACGGAGTCTCCCACACGGCGAGAACTGACGAGCGGATAAAGTCTCGGGCATCCTCGTTTGCAGTTCTCACTGTCGAATCGACCTGTTCTCTTCCAAAAGTGATGAGTGGGCGAAATCAGGGATGTCCAAGAGGGAGAAATCATCAAGGAGTTCGACTTGCCTTGTTGAGTTTCGCGTTCTCCGCGAGCGCCTCGGCACTCGCTGGATTGAGATCGCTCGCCATGACTCCACACCCTTTCCTTCCTGCTGGGATTGCGAATGGACCGACTCCCGCAAACGCATCGCACACAACGTCTTGCGCGTCAAAGGACTCGACGAGACGAGCGTGCTCGGTTTGCAGCCTCGAGTTCCAGTAAACCTTTGAGAAGTCGAAGCGGAATCGACAATCGTGTTCGGCCTGTTGCGAGCAGTGTCAGCGATCAGTATGGTTTGTAGTTGCCGGCGTATCTTTTCGAGACTTACCATCTCAACCACAAAGTCGGCATCTCCAGCGAGGACCTCCATCTGGAAATTGCGGTAGACATTGTCAATCGAGTCGAGCTTGTTGACGACTGTCCGGAGGCTCTTGTTTTTCTGCGACGGAAAGCAGAGCGGGTCAGGATCTTGGTTATACCAGTACGAAGATATGTCTTACATCGAGGATGACTTGGCCGATCAGGTGCTTGTGCGGGAGATATTGATCGCGCAGATTCAAGTGAGCTGCGGTATCCAACATGTGAGCCAGGCCGCCCTACTGGATTCGGCAAGTGTTGGCAGCCAGAAAATCTCACCCACCAATGTGTCCGACTTGAGTGAATGCTGTTGGAGATTCGTCGAGGAGGTCTTCAGGCAGAATAGCTTGGAGGACTTGGTCTGCGGGATTGAGAGGTGAGCTCTTCGCCTTGCTTCTAGATGGACGGGAACGACGTGCCCGAAGTCCAGTAGTCGTAATCGAACGAGACAGACTCAGGTACGACTTCGGCTTGGTGTTGTTGCAGAACATCGACGAGCTTCTGAGGGAACTTGGCTGCTCGGACGCATCGAGTCTTCAGCTTGTAAACGCGGGTGCAGTCGAGAGGGACCAAATTTCACCCACACTTGTCTCCAGTTCGTAGTAGCACTCGACGGTAATCGCTCGAAGGGTCTTGGACGACGGCGCCGATCCCCCTCATGCGCAAGACGAATCTGGTTCAACAAATCGACGGCGTCAAGTCGGCAAGACGAACGTCAGGGGATGTGTGGACAGGAGCGCACTCCTTGCCGTCCTGCTTGAGGAACTGGGTCGTCTTGGCCGCGGGCAAGCGAGCTGCGAGCAGGTCAAGTCGCTGAGTGAACTTGGCCCGGTCGAGCTCTTGCATGCCGCGGTGCACTGGAGGCTCGATCGCCGGCTGAGGTAGCAGAACTGCATTCGAGGAAGCCATGCGTGCGTATCGGATCGGGCTGAAGAACGAGCTTCGGGGCAGGAGCATCCACAGTGTATGCGGATGTCTCTGTCTCGGCGAGTGAAGCGGAAAAAAAAGTTGGTCCTTGTCTCCCCTTCCTGCCTCCTCTCTCTTCCTTCCATTACTGTTCATACTTGGCCCACCTGCTCTGGCGACTTCTACTCGACTTCAGCTTGTCGACCTGGTGTGCGCTGTTCAGTCCGTGAGTAACGCCTTTCCTCCTGGCTTCTTCCTCTCCTGGACATGATGGACAACACGCTTCTATCCCTTCGGGGAAGGGGCGTGTATGTTATCCCTGGCCTAGCAAAGGGCGAGTACGCTCGACCCTCGAACTGCCGACACCTAGTGTAATACCCTGATCCTCCCACACACGCACGCGCTTCGTGCCGTAGCGATTGAAGCAACCCTCGGTCCCCCGTCATCGAGTTATTGCTGATCTCTTGCTCGTTATGTCGTATAGGATCTTCTGGTTGTCACCGTTCAACCTGCTCGAAAACTTGAAGCGACTTTACAATTTGCTAGACCTTCACGCTCCTGCCAATGATTACCTCTACTGTTTTCCACTCGCAATCAGATCCGGTCTGGCCGGTCCGAGACCACCCGCGACTGGCATGCCGATCAGGCAAACGGCAGGATCTATCCCGTGACATGACCATTCCGCATACATTCCTGTTTGTGCTCGGTTCGTGCCTCCTCGTCGCGGTGCACCTACTTCATTGGGCAACCCTCGCGCAACGCAACAGTCCAGACAACTGTTCGACGCGTAGATTCCGCTTTCCTAGAAGAGATGAATCTCGCTGATTTGGCACGAACAAGCAAGACTTTCGCTCGAGCTTGCGGTTGTTTGTGGGTCAGACGTGCCTGCCGTCTCGCTTTGGAAAGGCTTCAGCTTCAACGTGCACGCAGGACGACGTCCCCGTCCTAGAGAGCTCGAAGTGTATCTTTTCCAACGACCAAAGCACCCATTTGCGTCGCGCTTGATCAAGCGGAATTGATGGGCATCAGCGTACGTCAAGATGTGACAGGACAACACGGAAGGGATCGCTGATCGAGTGCAAGCAGTGCCTCCACAGTCAGCTTGGACGGGCCAGAAAGAGAGTGTCTGAAGAGCGCGCTTTGGCGTTTTGCGTCGCGAGATGATAGCATGAAGCGGTGTACTGCCGACAGTGACGAGAGGATGGAGACCCACGAACGAGCTGTGATGAGCGACTGAGACGGTACCTGAGTTTCAAGCGAGCAGTCCACGGGACTTGGTTGTTTGGGCAGACGAGGCAATGCTCAAAGGAATGTGGCGAAACTTGCCCGGTAGGGACTCCGCGGGTCGCTTCGCTCGTTCCTTCTTGTCCCACCTTTGCTGCTCGACCTACACTAAAATCCACAAGAGAACGAGAGAAAGAGAGAGACGAGGGATCGACAACCCGGCGACCGGTTTCCTGCAGCAGCGCGCGCGCCCCGAGCGTTGAAAACATCATTTGTCTCGATCTCGACCGGACTTGAACGCGCATCCTTCTCTCGTCCACCAAGACAGACACAGCGTAATTTCGACTTCGACATACAATTCGACTCTCGTCGTCGTTTTGTTGCGACCAGGTCGACGGAGTTCTGTCTCGGATCGGCCATCGCGCGCGACAGGGGGGTCCTCTCTCTCGCACACTCCCCTCCTCATCCGGAAGGGGTGTCGGCAGTCGCGATCAAGCGTCCGTCGTACTCGTACATCTCAAGCATATCGTGTGAGTGCTGCTCACAGCCCCCCGTTGCGCCACTTGCAGACCTTAGCTCATTGCCACATCTTCTCGTTGCGATCTAAGCTGTTCCTCTCGTCTCGACTGCTGCGGAGACACACTCGGGCAACGTCGCAGTCTCAACACGTACTGCCGGACGACCGGCACGGGTGCTCTATCCTGAAAGGTTCGTCTCGTACACTCGTTGATTCAACTGCCTCCACCCTGCTCCCGCTGCGTCTCTACAGCTGCTTGGCGCTCACGAAGGCTTACACTGCACCTTTCGTTACCGGTAGCTTCAGTCCGCGCGTGTGCCAAATCGCCGCTGCCCGTCAAGCTCAACGCAAACGACGCTTGAACAGTCTCGTCGAGCTAGCTCGAGCCGTCTCCGCCTCGCAAAGAGTTGCTCTCGGGACCCGCAGTCGTGCACGGAAGCCAATTCGCTTGCTTCTTCTCCGACCTTGGCATCTCCGCCCGATCGGACTCTCGGACTTCAATCCTGTCCTTGCGCAAGCCGCAAGCTGACGGGACAACGTCGAGATTCTCCTATGGCAACCGCGAACGTGCACTTCCCTCTGCTTCCCGGTCCCTCGTGCACACCGCACACCGCTGTTCCATCCGTGTCCTCGTCGTCACGAACCAGCGACCCTACACCTGTCTCGACTGCAATCCCAGTCTTTCCTCTCTTCGCCCGGCTCTCCGCTCTGTCCTTCACAGGTCGGTCGAGAGCGTCACAGTCGAAAGGGAAAGGCAAGGCGCTCTCCAACCATGCCTCGCTTGATCGAAGCGCAACATCCCAAGACATCGCAACCTCGGCCTGTCCAGTGACGACTGTCCCGGGACTCTCGCGATCAAAGTCTGCCAGGACATCCCTCATGTCTGCAGCCACGCGTCGACTTTCGACATCAGGATCTGGCAAGGGTACAAAGCGCATGTCCACGCTCGACATCTCTCGACCCGTCTTGCTGGCAGGACCGAACGACGACGATGCGCACGCGTTCATGACCGACTACCGAGACCGAGCACCGCTGATTGCCATGTCCACGCCGGAATTAGGAGCGTTTGCTGATACAGAGTCGAATGGGAATTGGGCTCCATCGCCCCATACTTCAATTCGCGGCCGGGGGAGCGCGACAGTCGACAACTTGAATGGAGACATCGCTCCGGCGAGCCCGATGATCAGATGGCGAGATGAGGATGGACCTTCATTCTCACCCCTTTCGCTCAGACCCCTCGACCCTGCCATGCTCGCTTCGACCGCTTCTCTCGGCTCCCTTGCCCACACGATCGATCGAGCTTCGAACAACTCTCCTCAACTCGATGATGCCGTACGGGAGTCGAATCGACAAGAAGCTCTCGCCAAGTTGACCAACCCAACCCCAACGAGCGCACAGTTCGCCGATTTCGACGCTTTCCCTTTCCCGCGCGTCCCAACGCCGCAGCCGGTCGCTGAACTTGCAGTACCTCCTCGACCGCGACGTTCGCCTCCGCCGATCCCGGCCACTTCCTCTCATTCATATATCGTGACTTCACTTACCGCACCCCTTTCGCCGCCTCCGCTTCCACGATCGAATACTGTTTCTCTGCACCCGTCACCCTCGATCGCCCTCGATATCGACTTCCGCGGTCGGCTCCTCCGCGCGCGAAACAACCGGCCTTCATCTCCACCTACCTCGGCAGTGCTCTCGCTCCCCCAGGCGAGCGGATCAAGCTCGTCCCTCAGCAGCTTCTCTCCTCCATCAAGTCGCTTCGCCGACTGGAGCTCTCGAAGGAGCAGCGACACTAGTATCAGTTTGAGCGTCAAGTCTTCGTCGTCTCCTGGGAAAGATCCCTCTCCAGCGGGCATGTCGGATTTCTACAACATCTCGGATCGCCGACTCGCAGAATCAGCCGTCGACGTTCTTGCTGTGGTCGAGGAAGATGAGGCGACGCCGCGAGCTCTACCGACCCTCAATGGCCGAGTCCCGAGCGTCAAGCGATCGAATACGGCAAAGCTGTCCCTGTCCCCAACGCGTCGACCTTCCGCGCGTCGAGGAATCAGTGATCGCACAATTGCAGTCGCAGGAAATTCTGCATCGTCATCTCAGCCGCCGCCAATTCAGATTATCCCCCGCACTCGTATGCGAGTTTCGTCCCCAAATACGCGTACTCACTCTGGCAGTACCAGACGTAGCTTCAGCTCAGACTTGGTGAATGAGTCTGTCATTGCCGACCAGGACGAGCGCGGATCGACCTTTACGATCGGTACTGGCGTCAGGCCAGTGAGAGGCGATTCGCCAAGCCAACCCTCGCTCGCATCCGTATGCGACGATCCTGTGCCGTTTCCTCTCGCAGCAACGAAAACATCAGTCGAACCTCCTGCCACGCAATATCGACAACCTCACAAAAGAGCCAACTCGGATCTGCACATCGATCAAACTCTAGCTCGACCGACGTCTCCTCCGACTTCCGCGATCGGTTTGGGCCTACCTTCACTACGAACGAGACACGAGAGTTACTCGCCAGATGTTGAGGCGCACGATGAAGGGTTACGGGCAAGGAGGGCAAGTCGGAGGTTGAGTGGACAGGCAGTCCGGACCAAGCTCGTCTTGCGAGAAAACGGCAAACCGACGTTGACCTACGTGAGTTCCTCGATCAATGTTTTCGCTCTGGCCATCAGTCACTGATCTCCAATGGTTTTCGATATAGCAACTGGGAGAATGTATCGGCAAAGGCCAATTCGGTACGGTGTACCGCGCTCTCAACCTCAATACGGGACAAGTCGTTGCAGTCAAACGGATCAAGCTCGAAGGCAAGACGGAAGCCGAGATCGAGCAGCTCTCGAACGAAGTGTCCCTGTTGCAGAGGCTTAACCATCCCGCCATCGTTCGCTACCAAGGCCTACTCCGCAGCGAGAATTATCTCAACATTGTCCTCGAATACGGTAAAGCTGTTGTCTCCTCTCACGTCTGTCATGGAAACGCTCTCTGACGCACTCAAACCGAGCAGCTGAATCTGGTTCGCTCCAAACGACTCTCCGACAATTCGGACAGCTTCCCGAAGGACTCGTCGCAAGCTATGTCGTCAAAATCCTCGAAGGCTTGGCATACCTTCACGAACAGGGAGTCGTCCATTGCGACCTCAAAGGTGAGCGATTTACTGAGCCGTTCCGCGCAAGAGACTTTGTGACGAGTCTTGCTTGGCATCCGCACAGCTGCAAACATCCTCTCGACCAAGACAGGCAACACCAAGCTCAGTGATTTTGGTGTCTCGCTCAACCTCCACGCGATCAAGAACACGCAAGGGTTCGGAAACGGTGCCAAAGATGTGCAGGGAACGCCGAACTGGATGGCACCCGAAGTGATCGAGATGAAAGGCGCTTTGCCAGCGTCCGACATCTGGTCACTCGGATGCACTATCTGCGAATTGATTGACGGCAAGCCACCTTATGCAGATGTGAGTGAAACGTCGTTGTCTCTCAAACTCGCTTTCCCCTGACGCTGTGCTCGATCTCGTTCGTCATCAGCTCGTCGCGATGAGCGCCATGTTCAGAATCGTGGAAGATGAAAGCGGACCACCGGTGCCGGCTTCAAGCTCTCCAGAATTGCGCTCGTTCCTTGCCAGATGTTTCAAGAAGGAGCCGCAGGAGCGTCCCACCGCACTCGAGCTCTTCGAAGACCCTTGGCTCTTGATGCATTTCATGTCAGATCAAGTCCGTTATTCCTCACCATTGCACCCTTTGAAGATGAAGCATACTTATCCTGCTTGACGATCTTCGCAGGACCTTCGACCTCAAGATTCGCTTCCCTTCCTTAGGCGTATCTCGGGCGACCAGTCGCGATTCCGACCTTCGTTCAACGGCTCACGACCGGGGTCTCCGCTGCTGAGCGCGCTACGCGACCCACCCGTCATAGTCGAATCACCATTATTATCTCCTGTTCCGCCTTTTGCATCGCAATCGAATCTCAAGCGAGGATCACTCGATTCGAGCTACATCGCTAGTGAAGACTTGATGATCGTAAGCAATATTCTTTTGACGACCAATCTCAGCGTTATCCTGACTATTGTTTCGGTGCTGTCTCCAGTCTCCCGTTCGTTCGACGTTCATCACCGCAACCGAAGAAACACCTAAGCCACATGATTGGGTCAAGAGTAGCTTCAGTCGAGGTACGTTGCGTTTCGTCAAGCTGTTCCTCGGGTAAACAGCTAAAGCTGTACGTGTCCGCAAACAGCCGTCGAGTGCAAACTGTGCGGCGAGACTACCAAACGTCACGCCGTGCTGTGTTCGCAATGTGGTCTCGTGTCACATCGGCGCTGTGTCGAATTCGCTCCGACTTGTGACCTACGCGCACAACTTCTCGGTCAGGTCAAGTACCCTTTGTACCCCGCTGCGAGCTCGCCGCCTTCCTCCTCGTTCTCGTTCAGTGACTATCTACCGGCGTTCGGCAAGACGCGTCGCGCTAGACTGGTAGCGACCTGCTCTACTCAGAGTCTGCCTCTCGTCGATGATGACAAAGCGGTCAAATCGAGACGACACATCGCGATCGTCCTCCCAACTGCGAAATCTCGTACTCCCGAGGGAACTCCTCCAACCTCACTCACTCGCTCCTATGGCGGTTTCCTCGGACGCAATCGATCGTCGACGAGCGTCAATTTGCGCAGGAACGACAACTCGAGCGGTTCGAGCGTCGTCCACCTCAGTGCGGATGACCTCGCTTCTCCGACCGCTACAGTCCCGCCCCATGAACCTTCTGTAGGTCCACTTCGACGCAAGTTGAGCAACAACGTGGTCGTTCAGGCCGCAATGACGGCTCGACTTGACAAGAAGAAGAGTCATTCGAGGACTCAATCGCAACCGATCCGACCGAAACAAGATGGAGATTGTACCATATCCTGAAACTTTCTCAACCTCATCGCAATTCGCTTCCTTCCTGCCCTGTCCTCACTTCCAATTGCTACAAAGTTGTCGATACGCTTTTTTGTTCGCCTTGTTTTTCCCCGAGATCCTCACGTCCACTTTCGCATTCTCGTTTTTCACTCTCTTGTATCTGCTCCATGCTCTGACTTTCAGCACGCTTATTCTCGTTCCTCTCCTTCCGTTTGTTCTCTTCCCCCGTTCTTTCGTAAAAACACGCAATTTCGTTCTAGTGCTCTAACGTAAATACGCTCTCGCTCTCTCTCTCTCTCTTCTGGATCTTTGGTCTGGTCCTCGACTTGAATCTCGCGATACAAGAGAAGCCTTGGGGATGAAAGAATACTGCGTGGAGGGGAACCCCCTTGAGATAGTTCAAAACAGAGATCTCTACACAAATTGACGGCACGCGAATGGCACACGAATCTAACGTTCCGTTCAAGGGTTCTTGCTGCCGAAATCCGGAGAGGCATCGAGTAGGACTGTAGACCACGTGCGAATCAACCCGAAGCGAGTCGCGTCATTTTCAGTCGCTTACGGAAACGAATCGCATTGGAGGCGAGGGTGGGAAGCTCACCTTTCAACGCGTTCCTGGCTCGCACTCGGGCGATGTCCTCTTCCCGTGGAATCAGATCGGCAAGACTTGTTTGAGGGTCGGGGAACGGGAAATGTTTCTTGAGATTCTCGTAAGCCACAAGAGTCTGTATACAGGCGCATTTCAAAGTGTCAGCAGAGACATTAGATAGGTTGGCCATGTCCAGCCTTCGGAGCTTACGACACCGAACTGAGGCGAACTTCGAAGGACACGAGCTGGTCCTCCCTTGAACAGGGCTCTCGGTCCCTCTTCGGCCACTGTAGGATATCGGGGAATTCGTTACATCAGCGATTCCGACCTGAATAGAGATCGAAAGTTCTGCGAGATTGAGGGAGCAATGACTCACAGATTTTCCGGAAAGCGTCCGTCACACCTTTGTACGTCGATTCTCCCTTTCGTGCTTCCGTTTGGAGACGCGTCTTGATGACGTCGGCAGGTGTTGTAAGGTATGCGGCGGGCATGCCGGCGATCGCAGCAGCAGCAAGAGCCTCGCCGTATGAGAGCACCTTGCCGTCTCGACCATCGTGGAAGACGTCCTTCTTCAAGTGGGCATGGCTGTTATCCATTCGGTCAAGAGGTCAGCGTATCACTACACCTGTCGAGACAGTTGTCGAGCGTACGCAGGGAAATAGATGGCTGAGAACGGAACATCACGGGCGAGACAAGCCGTGGCGCCTCGATAGAGACCGATCAGTCCGAGCTGCTTGACGATATGCAGCGCACCTTGTCGCGCTTGGTTGCCCAAGACCTTGGCATTCTCTCCTTGCATCTGTAACCGAATCTTGACGATTTCGAGCGGGTTTGTGAAGACCTGACGGCACGAAACGCTTGTCAGCATCTTGAGACAGCCTCTCTAGCTGTAGGTAGTAGAGAACTGACGACTTGACATCCTCCTGCAATACCACCAGCAGCCAACTCCCAACTCAGCTTGATCCTGCCAGTGGTCGGATCTGTCGCGTATTCTCGCACGAGGTCGTTCACGGTAAGCTTGATCGCCTTTTCAGGAGCGACACCCTGCACGCGCGATATAAAGCCAAATTAGCATTGTTCGGCGCAGAAGAGCAACGAGATGGAGGGCCCTACGATGAGTTGAGGAGGAAGACCGCGGTAGAACCCGGTGAAACCCTCGTTCTTGTAAACTTTTTTGACGCAGTCGATCGAGTTCTTATACAGCAACTCTCCGACGACTTTTGAGCGCTGGTTCTGCATGCGAGTCTGAACATTTCGCGCATTCTCGTGAGCGTCAGCGGTCCAGGGTTCGGCATGTCCAGACTGCTTACTTTGGTAAGGTCAATTGGGTAAACAGCTGTGGCACCGAGCGCTCCGGCCACTCCTCCGAGTCCGAAATAGTACGCAGACTGAGCGTGTATCGAAAGGGTCAGTCAGCTTGTGTCCAAATCGAGACACGCGCAGTCTGCACGTACCTTTCCAATCTCGTGCAGCGCTCCACCTTTCTTTGCCTTTCCCTTGTCTGCCGGTGACGTTCGTGGCGGACCCCATTTCGGGTCAAGCAGGGCGTTGAAATCGCGCAAGCCGAGGCGCTCCTTGCTGCCTTGTCCAGCAAAGTGAAAGATGATCGCGACCTCCATCGGCGAGAACGTGCCGTACCGCATCGTCCTCGATGCGTGATCGACAAAGTCTCGTCTCGTGATCCTACCGTCAGGCGAGCGTGCGCAAGACTCTCGCAGGACCTTCTCGACGAGGTCCATGTCGCGAATGACCTGATGAGGCAGATGTCGGGGAGGTTTTTCAGTACAAGACGATGCAAGGGATGGCAGTGCGTTTTGTCTCACGTTGTGGAAAGCGATGCATTCAGAATAGCTGATTTTACCTCCGGGAGTGAACTTGGCAAGGTCCGGCAGCTGTTTCAGCACACTCTCCGAGAGTTTATGGCGCGAGAGGTCGACGATGATTTTTTGAAAGTCCTCCGGCTCGATGTAGCCATCCTGATTCTTGTCAAAGTAGTGAAAAGCTTGTCGCAATCGTTCGCCTTGGAGTCCTTTCATGAGTTGGGTGAATTCGCTGCGAGCAAGGTACCATAGTGAGCAGGTCGTCCCGATGTTTTATTCGTTCGAGCACGCACTTGAAGCCCAAAAAGTGTCCCGCCTTGCCCTTGCCCAGATAGAGCGAGACCCAGGGAGAGTCAAAATCGAAAGGAAGCGATTCGGGTCCACCAAGCGAGGTGAGCACCTTTTTGAACTCGTCGAACGAGACCTCGCCATTGCCGTCGGTGTCGAAGTAGCGGAATGCAATCTGCAGCAGCGCGCAAGGTACGTTCAGTTGTCACGATCTTGGTGATTATCGGACGAGCGCCAAGCTGGAGCTCACATCGAATTCGGCCGCGGGTTGTTTGAGCAGTCCTTGAAAGGCGACATAGTCCTCCCACGACACCTTGCCAACTTTCCTGCGGTCGGCCACCTTGAACAGGGCGCCGTATTGCTGTCGTGTGATGTGGGCAAAGTCTTGCTCCGGGGCAATCGCGGTGACGAAATCCGTTTCGTTTACATAGCTGCGCATCCCAAATTCGCTTTAGCGCCTGAAAGCAGTCTCTCAGAGGGAAACTCTGGCAAGAGGAACTGACTGCTCGCCTCCCATACTGTCAGGGGTCGCGTAACGATGGAAATCTTTGCGCCATTTGTCGAGTTCGCTTGGCGTTGTACCTTCTGGAATCGATGTCGGAGTCGGAACAGCCGAATTGGGAGCAGGCGCATCACAAGCGAGAGGGTAAACTGTTGCGCAAGACAATGATGTCGACAAAGCACATTTCAGCATGAACCTGACGCAACCACCTGCTCGGCGGGGGCGTTGAGCGATGCCTACTCGGCTCAAGCAGCTGCAGTAGCCCTGTACCCGCGCTGAACTGCCGCTGAAGCCAATGTGCCAGTTGCGTCTCCCGCTCGCTCCCGGTACAAGTCGCGCGCCGGCTACCTCATCCCGTTACGAACCCGCCTTCCGAGCTGCGCTCAACCCCCTAGTCACCGGCCAGCTACGTCCCCCGTACTGCCTGCGTCGACCATTCACCCGGTAGTGCGTCGGGGTCGAGTCGGAAAGTGTCGGATCAGGATCGGCAGCCGGAATGCAAGCAGCGCAGTTGCGCTTCCTCGAGCTGCTCAGGACCAGAGCGGCCGCCTGAACTTACGATTCAGCATGTTGTACCCAGAAACGCAGCGCAGAGAGGCAGGAAGTGAGGCCGGGACAGGGACCGCGGGTCAAGGGAGGGTAGCGAGGCCGATGAGGTGGAGTGCGCCAAAAAGCGTGGAGACTTTTTGAGGGGTGTCGGTCGAACCTTCGCAAACGCACCCTCGTCGAGTGGGGGCAAGGACCCGGACTTGTCTTCCACCAGCTCTCCATCGCTCAAGACCCACAAAAGCATACGAGATAGACAAAAGCGTGCACTGTACCGCGCTACAACATGGCTCGCAGAGAGGAATCGAATGCTCAAGACGTTCTCGGGAGACTAGACGAGCTGCGAGTACTGCGCGAAACTCTGCCGACGACGCAAACTGGCGACGTGAGTTGTACTGGACGGTTCAGCGGGTGAGGTAGAGCTGCCGTAGTGGACCATGGTCGGGAACAGCGTCGAAAGCGCGACTTTTGGCGCCGAGCTTGACGCCATTCTGCTGTTCGAGCTAGACTCGATAACCTTTTCCACAAGTGCGGCGAGCAGCAGAAGCGGCAAAAGCGCAAGAGAGGCAATGACAATCCTGGCGTTGTCATGTGGGTACTCATCAGCACATGCTGGCACTTGTCGAAAAAGGTTGCTGGCCACTAACCAGCGTTCTGCTTTCGCTCTTCGGTTCTTCCGACGTGTATCGTCCCATCCCCCTTGTACGCTGGTTGAAATGGTATCGAACGCTTTGTGAAGCAAAGTTGATCGGGCTGGACGCTCCTTGAGTATTTCGGCTTTCCAGCGCGGCAGAGGTAAAGCGCGACGAGAAGATCCAGCTGGTGTAGGATTCGCGCTCATAGAGCCACCTTCAGATCGGGGAGCCGGCTTGACAAAGGTCGACGGAGTTTCCCGGCAAGCGTACTTTTGTACATTCGGTTGCAGATCAGCCCTGAGCCATTAGTGTCCGCGTTGGTTGGTGGGACTCACCATCTGGGGTACATTGAGTACCTGTAGCTCATCGAGGAGTTTGAGGAGGACCGTGAACGGGTTCGTGACGAGCCACCGTGACGCATGGACCGCTTCGTGTTTCGATAAGTCCTACTCACGCAAAATCGAGTACGTGAGCTGACGCACATACGCGATCACCGGACTCATGGGACCCTTGACCGACAGGCAAATCGATCCCGCTTGCGAGATAATCATCGACTCCTTTTGGCTCTGCCTGGTCCAGTCTTGCAGTTCGCCTTTCTCCTCGCTCCCACTTGGCTTCTCGCTTGATGTTCTGGCAGCGCCTTTTGAACAATCGCACCGAGTCCTTGACTTCTTTCGACCTCCTGGACAATTCAATCCCTAGAGCTGGATCTCTCAGACCGTCAATCGAGAACCCTGTCTGCTCGCATGCAGTTCTGACCCGTTCCTCTGATTCCCAAAGTTCGTAAATATCCTTATCCAGGCGTTCAAGTGTGGTAGCCGTGCTCGCTACTCTATCACGCAGGTCGAGCGCGAGGGTCGGGGTCTCGAGATCGTTAGGATGGAGAGCATAGAGGCGGGATGAAAGGGCGAGGATCGAGTCGTAAGCGTCTTTCAACTCGTCTAGAGCGGTTCGTATGTCTTCTGCCTGGCTCATACGTTTGTGATCAGCACGAGCTTCGACAGGTATAAATCGGAAACCAACCAACCTGCTGGTGAAAAGTCGCAGAACATTCGGCCAGAGAGCGCTTGACGGGCGCATAATCGTACTACGCACATGGGGTTACGATTAATACACGTGAGTGATCGAGTGGGAGGTCCCACGCCCAGAGACATCCTCACGGTTGCCGCGCTGTCCGTCTCGGAAGCGCTCGAAGTGTCGCCTCTGGGCGCTTCCCAATTCAGTGCTGTACTACGTGGTGTGTGAGTCGCAGAGTATCTACTCGAGTGCGAGTCCATTTCGCCGAAAGTCGATGTTGGAAGGTGCAGTCCCGAGCAGCGTTGGTTTGCCTAGGCCCGACTGACTGAGCTTCTCCGGCGTAGAGTAGGCGGCTCAGAGCAGATACGGGTACGACAAGAGCAAGCTACGAAAGGACGAGCCTCGCGAACAGTTCCCTCGAATAGGGGGCACAGACCCTGTCGACTAGACCGCGGACTTTTTCGCTCGTTTCAACGCGAGGCCTGAGCCTGCACTGTCTCAGGTCCTTCCTTCCCTCCTCCTACGTCCAGTATCTCTACCTACCCCGTTCGTGGTTCAGTAGTGTACTAGATCCATGTCGCACAACACGCGCGCTTCGGATCCCTTTGCTGCCCCGGTAGGTCCCCCTCGTCCTCTTGAAGAAGTACGCTCGCGCCTCCTCGTCTCTCATCCCAAGCAATTGTACCATCTGCGTTCAGTACGAGGACCTGCAGGCTGCTGCGACCCCTGCTGGAACGCTTTCGACAGGGAATCCGGCAGCATCTCGAGCGCCTCCAACCCTTGGAGCAGGAAGCTATCGAACGGGAACGAGTGCCGGAAGGAAAACGCCATGGTACTTGAAGACATTCTGGATCGCAGTCCTGGTAATTGCGCTGCTGTTGGCCGTAAGCTTCAAGATGTTTCCAATATCTCAACGGAATGCGACTTGAGACTGACCCAAGGATGCACGACCCCTTCTCTAGCTGGGGTTGGGAATCGGTCTCGGAGTGGGCTTGGGGACCAGGAACAATCAAGCAAACCTGAATAAGAGCGAGCTAGCCCAAGCAGGCAAGTCATTCGATACGTCACGAGTGCTATGGGACCCGTAAGCTGAACCTCAGCGTCATCTCAAGGCTCTCAATCGACTGTCACGTCGTACTCTACCTACGAGTCGATCGTTACTGCAGGTGACAACACAACGATTGTTCCAGTGATTGCGACACAGACGAAGTCCAGATCAGCGTCGATCGTTATCGAAACAATCGGCGGATCTACGGTGACCATGCTTCAGCCCGAGACGCAAGGAGCAGGTTCAGGGGTCATTGTCACTGTTTCCGAAACGCAACCTCCGAGTACGTACCGACTGGAGGTTGAGCTTTATCATTTCCGGTTCGAATTGCTAATGCTCGGGATTCATCGGTCGTGCGCGACAGATACTCGGACCAACATCGTTTACGTAACGACTTTTCCTTCGACCCAGACGGTCACGACGACCTTGGCGGGAGGAGTGGGGGAAACTGTGTTCCGAACGGTGACCATCCGGAGGACTATTACTGCCGCACCGACCGCACCGCCGTGATCAGCCCGCACGAGGCTCTGCTCAAAATGGCGATCGAGACGTCGACCAGCGTTCCATGTGCACACTGCGAGGGAGGGAGGAGGAGCGAGATTCTTGTCAAGTTTGTATTAACTGGATTGTGATACCAGCCTAGTCTACTCTCCCATAATACTATACCCATTCCGTATCGAGTACAATATTTCGCCAGTCCTGTCAGGACCAGCGAATTCTGAGCCGCGGGTTGACAGCATCATCCCGCGGTATGGTTCTGGAGGAGCAACCTTCAGGCGCGACAGCCTCTGCCAAAAGTCGTTCAAAGCTTCATACGAGGCATCACAGAGCTCAATCTTAGTATAGAGTGTCGGAAGAGGTCATCCGAATCTTTGCGGACGAGCCGATTGTACGCAGTTGCGCCCGCCCTGTCTCTTCGTTTCTCTTACCATCCTTTTGCCTGTAGCTGCATGCTTCGTCGCATCTTACCGACTCTCACCCCGACTCGCCTTGCTCTCGCGTCCACGCGTTCTTCTGCCAACCCTTCGTTCTTCCCCCACTCGCAACGCAACATGTCGACCTGGAGTGAACAATTGCCCAAGCCTGCCGAGGAGATGCCCACTTTCTTGTGTATCCTGCCTGATTTCGCAGACAGTAAACGGCAAGTCACACAGCTACGAAAACACCCTACGGATGCTTGCGGTTGCAACGGACGGAATAGACTCGGATTAGTTGACTGACCTACGTACTTTCTCAACGATGAACGTATCGATCAACAGCATGTCCGTCAGACCTCAGCACCTCGAAGAAGCAGCGATCGGTCACAAGAATGGATGGATCAGTAAATTTCATTTCTGAACCCACAAATCTACAATTCGCACAACCGCTCATCTCGATTAACACTGTTCTTTTCGGTTCATTCGTGCAGTCAAAGCTGGAGCGACTTTCTCTGACGACACTCGTACCAAGATGACGGGTTCGTGGTTCTTGTTGCGAGAGGAGAGCGCAGAGAAAGCAAAGGAGAGGTTGTCGAAAGACATTTACGTGACTGGAGGTACGTCCCCAGAAGACGCCTAGATACATGATCCAATTCAAAGACTGACTTTTTGTGAGATGTCGTATTATACGATCAGGAGCATGGGATATGAGCAAAGCAAGTCAACTTTGTCCGAAATCGAAAAACTGGCTCAAAGGCTTTTGCTAACGCTCGATGACTTGTAGGCCACGATTACTGCCGTCGCCGTCGCCAAACACTAGATGTGCCATATTCGTACCAAGTTATTGAAGGGTAATACAGCAGGAGATCTATGTTCAGAAAAGAAGAAATGTCGCAAAAGATGTGCTCCTTTCGGAGTTCTCTCGCGTGCTCCTGTTCAGCCAGAAAAAAATGCTCGTCGCCGAGTTGCATTCATACGCACGATTCAAGAATGTACACGTACAGTATCGCAGACATTATCCGAATTCAAGGAAACAGGGCAAGACATGCGAAGTAGAGAGGAGAACGGCGCGAACGAGGAAGGGGGCAGTTGAATTGATACAACAAAAAAAAGGAAATCAATCGAGAAAATTCGAGAGGCGAGGCGTCGAAACCAAAAAAAAAAGAAAGAGAAGAACTATGCAGCCGCTTGAGCGGGAGGTGGAGGAGGATCAGAAGCACCTGCTGGACTCGCCAATTCGACAATGAGTCTCACGGCGCACTCGAGGAACAAGTACGGGCTCGAGACTTCAGTTGCAGCGCCTCGTTTCTTGAGAGGTTGCAATTGACTGCCTGTAGCTCCTGAAGTTGATGTCGAAGCATCTCCCGCTCTCCGGTGTCCGAGAAGATCCGGTTTCCTCGTTCGCAGCTCATCGGCCGTGTTTGCGATCGGGATTGGAGGGGGTGGAGATCGAGGGACGGACGTCGAAGGTACAGCGGCGGCAAACATTGATTCGGGCTGATGTCCCAAAGTTGGCGTGACGAGCGGAGAAGGTTCGATCGAATTGGGTGCGCTAAGCGGAGTCGGGAGCGTCGATGACACCGTCGATGAGAGTCCGGAACCGCTCGTGACCTCGGGCTTGATCGCGCGGTACCCAAGGTTGCGGAAATCGACGAGGTAGTTCTGGTCGTCAATCCGGTACAGCTGCAAGTCCATCCGTACCTGTATCCGCGCATGAGAATCAGTACAGTCAGCATCGAGTATTGGTAGACGAGCTCAAAGAAGGCAATCAAGCAGACGGACCATGACATCGTCCATCCTGCATCTCGTCTCGACAAAGTAGAGCTCTTGCGCCTTCTTGATCCTCTCTTCCTCTTCCCGTCTTCTACGCTGCTTGTCGCTCTCCTCTGCCCGCTCACGCTCTCGATCCTTTGCCCCTTCGTCACTTTTGTCCTTGTCCCCCTCGGCCGTGCCGTCACTCGGTTTCGCTTTCCACTCCATCTTGAGCGTCTTGAGCGTGCGGTAAATCTCGAGCATGACTTCCATCGGTTCGCTTCGACTTCGAATCCCAAAGTGCCACCTCTGCCTCAACCGTTTCGAAGTCTGTGCGTTCGGTCCCGAAGGAGGCGTCGGAGCTTGTGACCCCTGGTGCGAAGAACCTTCGGTGGGGGTGAGAGGTTGAGCAAAGTTCTTGAGCGGAGAGTTGAACCGTTGCAACAGGGGTCGAGGTCTCAATGAGCTGTCATCGGTGGTCGGGTACCTTAACGAACTGTCGAGGACTCGAATCGTGTTGGGTCGAGCTGCCGCGAGTCTCACTTCGGAAGAAGCCGTCGATGAAGTGGGTTTGTCTTCGTCTGTATCGCGATGTTGTGGTTTCCGACGCAAGGTCGGTTTGCGAGCATTCGGCTGTACCAACAGGTGGGCGCCGTCAGTATCGAGCCAGCGCTGGGTTTAGAAAGGAAGATGACGAGTCACGTCTCCAGGAGGTGCATAAAACGACTGAATCGCTTCGGCGTCATCGTAGTGGGCTTGATGAGAGTCCGAAAACCTTAGGTCAGACGCAAGTTTCGAAACACGACAAAGAGGGGGAGCTTGAGCGCTTACAGCCTTCCATCATGCGCTTGTTGTCTCGACACAACTGGTACGCGATCCTGAGCTCCCGGTCACCACCTTCTTGAAGCTTGGTCCAAACCTCGTCTGAACTGAGTTCCTTGATCTTGTCACACAGATCGTCGACAATCTCTTGATCGACGACGCCCAACCCTTCGACCCATTCCCTCCTACGACCTTCGTGATCGGGTCCATCTTCAATGTGGTACGCTTCGGCTTTCAAGCTGCCTTTGACATCCGTTGATGACGACGGTGACGGCAAGTTCAACTCTTCCGAAGGAGTTTGGCATCCCGATAGATCACTTCCTCTCCTACCCCTGGAATTGTTGTCGCCACTTTGGTTGCCGTGGCTGTTGTCGTCATCGTCGGTTGAGAAGTGGGTCGGAGGGAACAGGTAGGCAGGGAGGTCTTTCTGGAACCAGGGCAACTGTCGGATCTCGTGAAGTTTGATGCGTTTGTTCGAATCGACCGTGAGCATTTTGGTCAAAAGGGATCGAGCTTCGGCAGACAAGAATGGCGGCAACGAGAATATTCCCCCTTTTAGATCCGGACAATGATCAGTTTTCTTTGCCGTCCTGCTTGGCAATCACCAGGAGGAGTTAGGAGAAGCGCGAGCGAACCATTGATCTTTTTGAACAAGAGTGGGATGTGATCGTCGTCAAAGGGGAGGCGGCCACAGAGCATGACAAAGAGGATGACACCGCAAGACCAGATATCGATCTCGGGCCCGGCGTACAGCCTGTCAGGACAATGATCACGAGTGAGCGAGACCTCGCTAGGCAGCGAAAGTTTGAAAGAAACGAGATGTTGCTCACTTTCCAGAAATCACCTCGGGTGCGGCGTAATTGGGTGACCCACACGAGGTTTTCAGGAAATCCCCATCGCGCATGATGTTGGAAAGTCCAAAGTCTGCAATCTTGACGTTCAAGTTTTCGTCGAGTAGCAAACTGAGAGGCGAGCAAGAACCAGGGTCAGTCTCCCCGACTATGGATGGGACGCGATGTTGAGGCGGATTCGTACTTTTCGGGCTTCAAGTCTCGATGAACAATGTTGTGACTGTGACAGTAGTCGAGCGCGCTCATGATTTGTTGGAAGAACCTGCGCGCTTCGTCCTCGGGCATTTTGCCCCGCTTGACGATGTAGTCAAACAGCTCGCCCGAGAGATACTCGATCACCATGACGATATCTGACGGCGACGATATGACGTCGTAGCTAACATCGAAGAAGGAGCGAGTCAGGACAGGATTGCCGCGAGTTTGAGGGGATTGAGGCGTACAGCTTGATGATGTGAGGATGCCGCAGCAAGGACAGGTACTGGATCTCGCGATGTACCCGGTTGCTCATCTCGGCGGTCGAGATCTTGCGCTTCGAGATGAACTTCATGGCTACTTTCAAGCCCGTCTTGACATGTCGGGCGACTGGGGGTTCAAGCGAGAGCAGTGCTTTGGGTCAGGCAGAGCTCGGTTTTGAGAGGGGTCGGATACTCACGCTTGACTTTGCCGAAAGAGCCAGTCCCCAGCGTGGCTGAAGTGGGGGCAAACACTCAGAGGGTCAGTCAGTCACCGAGGTCCGGCAGGGTTGATCTCGCGGGGACACTCACAGATGATCTCGTACTCCTGTATGCGGACCAGGCGATGTACATCGAGCGAGAGTCAGCGCGGTTCAAGGACATTGAAGTAGCAAGGCGAGACGGACTCCGATGATGGTTGGCGGTTTGTCCTTCTTGCTCGAATGGCCTGGAGTCGGGAGGGGCGCCCGATGCCCTTCTGTCCTGTGCGTGCCCATGTCTGTATGGGCGAGCACGTCGAGCTGATCACTCGCGAGTGGGAGCGAGGGCGTTTGGGCGGAGCGAGTTGACGGTTGCGGACAAGACTAGCGCAGCGTGGGGGAGGAGTCTGGGGCGTCGGTCGTGACGAGGCGCGCGGGACCGAGTCGAGTATAGCAATCAGAAACGCTCGAGATGTTCGACGAGGATTCGGCAGAGCTGAGCGAGGGCCAGAAGTGATGTACCGATGCAGGAACCCGCGGGCGCCGTTCGCTTGACATGCGCCGGCCCGCTCATCATTGAACCTCTCGCTTCTACGATAAGCTTCGAAGCTTTGTGGATAGACTTGTCAGACTGTACCCTACGCAGACACATCCTGCAATAATTCGCCATAGGGGGCGTCGAGATTGATGACGAATGGCCCCGCCGGATCCCTGTGGATCCAGCATGTGCTAGCTTCCCACATTCCGAACCTCGGCTCAGATCGCTAGCGGCTCGGACCTCGCTGCCGCTGACAGGAGACGCGCACCACGCCTCCTACACTCCGAGCGTCGACCGCCTGCAGCAGCTCGCTTCAAATCCTCGACGCGACTCTTTTAAATTTGTCCGGCCGAACACGGCCGCAATCACCCCGTCAGCAGCTTGTCTCGCTCGAGACGAGTCGCACCTCAAGGTCATTGCTCCGTAACGCCCCTACAGCGGGTCGGATCGACCGTGCGCGTCCGCCGCGACGTCGAACCGATGGATCCGCCGCGGCAGCAAGCCAGCAGCCTCCCTCAAGCGGCTCCCCTGACCGAGACGAGTGATCACAACGATGCAACAACAGGTCACAGCAGTGAGATCGAAAATGAAGGCCAGAACGCTCATGTGCACGTTGGTGCAACTTCGTCCGTCGACGACACTGCACTACCGCACACGGCCAACAATCCCACCATGACGGATTCCATCAACGTGCAAGAGACGAAGCCGCGAGCTGCCAAGAAGCAGCGCTCGCTCGACTATCCCACCGACGAGCCAAGCGGCAACACCGCGAATCCGACTGGCGTCGGGTCCGCAGTTCTCGACTTGCCAAGTCGGCCTACTCGAGACCTGGCGACTGTTCCGCATGGCCGAACTACGGCCCCTACACCTCTCTCGATCCCGTCTTTCCCAGTCTTGCCCCCGTCGATCCCTTCCCCATCGCAGACTTACCAAACTCCCTTTCAAGTCTCATCGATCCTGTCCCTCCCCGCACCGCTGCTTTACCAACTTGCGCGCACAAATTCGCCAGCCGAGCAACAAGAGATCGCTGAGCGCGCAGGCAGAACCGAGTATCTCGGCTCCATGTCGATCCCCCCGCCAAGTCCAACCACGCTCGTCAACGACATCCAAAGGTCGGGCCTGGTCATGACCCCTGCGAACGGTGAGCAAGTGACGAACGCGACAGCCTCGACTTCGACTGCACCCCATTCGGCAGCAGCCTTCGCCCCAACCCTCGACTTTCCGGCGAACGGCTCGAGCGATTCTGCACCTCCGTCTCGGCGGCCGTCGATCCAGCTCTCGGTACCGCTCGAATCTCTGACGTCCATGTCGTCTCATCCTGCGATCCCGAGGTTGCTCGGTCACGTCTTCTCCCCTCCGACGCCCGGGATTGTCGCTCCGATCGGCACGGGGGACAATTTCCAACTTGCGATTCGAGCTGCCGTCGCAAGTCACCCCCCTTCACATTTTCAGGTGTCACCGATCGAGGGAGATGGCGAGGACGGCAAGTTTGAACCAGTGTACGCGAGTGTCGAACAGTGGAGTTACGAAGTCGCGAAAGATCAGGTCTTCAGCTCGTCCCGCGTCGGCCCTACTGCGACAGCACCGACATCACCGAGCTCGCCGTCTGCACCGAGACGACCCGCATTGCTCAACTCGCATTCGTTCAACGAACGCGAGATTGCCAACCTTGCAACTCAGGTCAAGAACTGGGCACTGGCCGAACAGGCCAAGCAACTCGAACAGCAAGTGGTCGAGCACAAATCTGCCGCAGTCATGCTCGCAGTACAGGCAGCTGCGAAATTCGACGAGGAAGAAGGGGGCGAGACTGACTCGGACAAAGGTGCCGAAGAGATGGACTTTGGAGCGTATGCCGAAGCGTACAAGAAACAAATGGACGCACTCGCGAGTGGCTACTTTGCGCAACTGCATCGTGACGCACTAAAACGACTGGTCGAAAAAGTCGAGGAGGAGGTGCAACAGAGTACAGATCACGCCGCTTCGACTTCCACCGATTCGAAAGTGGCCGTCTCAGCCTCTTCGTCTTCGAGTCGGACAGCGACGAGTTCGACATCGACATCATCGGCTTCGTCTGCGCTCCCTGCACGATCCTCGTCGCATGCACCGTCTTTGACGAACCTGACTTCGCTCACCCATTCTCGCCCGTATGCCGAAGCTCTACACATTCAGGCGGCAGCGGCAGCGGCAGTCACTGCGAACGTTTTGGCGGCCAAGACTATCGCCCGACATGCCGAGCAACAGCTCGTGGGGATGGGCATGGACCCGCAACAGATTGTACAGCAAGCGGGGGTAGCCACGGTCGGTGCGAACGTCGGTGGAACAGATCTCGCGGGCAACACCATCGTACCGACCCAGAGAGGCATGAGGAGTCTCGAGATCAGCCCAGAAAGTATCCGCGCACCCTCGTCAAGCTTTGCCACTTCTCCAGCTGGTCTCACTGCTCGCGTACCAGCTCAGAATCAACTGCTGCGATCTCCTGAAGCAAAGGACAAGATGCTTGTCGAAGATGAGGGACTTGTATCGACCCCGGAGCCTGGGCGACCGGTCGAGTCGGTCCTGGCAGATTCTGCCTCACCACCAAATACGGGCGATCCAGCGACTCCCGTCAAACGACCAGCCTCGACTGCAGCTTTGCAGGATCTTTCGCCCTCTTCTCTTCCCGCTTCCCAGCCTCCACCGCCCCTGTCCCCGTCGAGCTCGGTGCAAACGCTATCGGATCCATCATTACTCGCCTCCGTCGCCACCCCGTCAAAGCGGGACTATCTCCTGTCGTACGCCCACACGCTATACGCCCGGGATTCGATGTCGAAAGAACTGTTGCCGCTCCTGCATACGATCGAGAGTATCCACCCTGATCATTTGCCGACATTGCTCCTAATCTCGTGCGTGTACTACACAAGAGGCGAGCTCAACAGTAGTTTGTACTACAACAAACGCCTGCTTGCGTACGATCCAAACTACGTACGTCCAGTTGTCTTATCTGCTCCCAGGTCGCAAATCATCTAGCGCGGTCAGGCTGACAAGCGAGACTTTTTCCTGGCGCAGGTCGAGGCAATGAGCAATATTGGTACAACCCTGCGGGCTATGGGAAAATGGAGCGAAGCCGAGACGTGGTGGTGGAAAGCGATCAAGCTGAGACCAACGTGAGTGCTCTGCCGTCTCAGCATTTTCTCGCTGTCACGAGCTAACAAAGTTGGGTTATCAATCTTCGCAGATACTGGGACGCGACGGAGAATCTCTTGGGAGTGCTGTGCAACCCAGCTTCGGCTTCTGCGATCGTAGCCCCGAACGAGCCTCGACCGCCAACCTCCCCACGGCTCGAGCAAGCCCTCTCACTGTGCGAGTTTGTCGAAGCGCAGATTTATGCGATTCCAGCTTCAGCAGCGAACCCAGCGATTCCGACTTCGCAATCGACGTTCATCAACCCTCTATCGACGTTTGCGCGCCCGCGCGTCTTGCCCGCGATCATCCCTTACAACAACGCTCATCGGGTTCAGAACCTATTCTATGCAAAGGGCAACCTCCGACTCGCGTTGGGAGATCCGACCGGAGCTCAAGACGAATACGAGAAAGCGATCGAGGTTGCCTTGTCGCTGCCCGAGTGGGCTCACCGGATCACTGGGATTGCGTACCCGCTCGAAGGGTGTACCACGCGCGACCTTGTCGTCGTTGCAACGGTCATTGGCAAAATCTTGTCGGCGTTTGCGCAATCAGGTACAAACGCCCCGGACAACCACTTGCCCACCCAAATGGCAATGCAGCTCGGCGTTGCAGACGAAAGAGGCAGCATCCCCTTCGAGCAGCTGTTTCGGGTCGTCAAGAATGGAGGGGACGCTTATGTTGAGAAATTGCTCGCAATGGGAGGAGGGTTGTTGCCGGTCGTGTTGCTCGAACCTCACCTGCTCAACCAAATCCCGGCTATGCTATTCCCCCAATCGAGGTCGACACTTCCTTCGATGCTAGATCCAGCAGACTACACGCCGGCCGCGCCAGATGGAACTCCTGCAGAATCCGATCCGGCTCGACGTGACGTACTTGCATCGACGAACCAAACCACCTCGACCATGCTACTCACCCTGGCGAAGGTCATGCAAGATTCGCTCGGGCCAACTTCCCCGAACCAACTTTCGATCGGTGGCGTACCCGCGAGTCAAAGTCTGCTGCTACCGCTGTACTACGTTGCACTCGCGCTGTACCCGAGTCCTTCGACCTGCAATAACCTTGGCATCTTACTGTCGACAATGAACGCGACGACTTTGATCGGCAGTCAGGATCCTTCAAAACCACCGCTGGTGCTCACTGGCCAAGTCAGTCTCGCGAATGTATCATCTTCGGTTGTAAAATGGGCTGACCCTCTTTCATGCTTCTCTCCAGCAACTCGCTCTGCGGTACTACGAACAAGGCCTTCGACTCGATCCGAAACATCCTCACCTATACACAAACCTCGGGTCTCTGCTGAAAGACATGGGACAATTGCCACAAGCCGTTGCCATGTACAAACGAGCGGTCGATTTCAACCCAACCTTTGTACGTTCACCTTATTGTGCCACTCCTCCGCGCGTAATTCTGATCCGGACTCTTTTTGTGGCAAGGATGTTGCGCTCGCGAATTTGGCCAACGCGGTCAAAGACACGGGCCAGATTCAAGAATCCATTCCGTACTACCGTAGGGCGGTTGAACTCAATCCAAATTTTCCGGAAGCCGTTTGTGGGCTCGTCAACGCTCTTGGAGGAGTTTGCGACTGGCAGGGTCGAGGCGCCGTCGGGGTGAGTATCTGTTAATTGTCGGGACCATCAGGCTGCGCCAAATAGCTGATACGGTTGTTGCAGGAGGATTGGGCCGTCGACGAGAACAAGCACCTCATCAGGGTCGACAAGAAACGCTCTGGATACATGGCGCAGATTGCGAATCTAGTCGCGAGGCAGCTCAAGGACGGTCTCTCGTACGGCCAAGGCTCGCTTCGCAGTTATGGCGGTGTGCGCGAATGGCTCGTCATCATTAGTCAGGCTCTATACGACCTTCCGCCGGATCGGGTTCCCGGAGAGATGGTTGTGTGGGAACGACGCCTGACTGCGCTATTTGCGCAAATCGATCAGGGAGCCGGAACGATCAACGAAGGCGGGTACCTCATTCGGCTGGTCGAGCGATTGATGCGACGGATCCAACGCAGGTGGTACCTCGCGACATATGGGCCATCGTTGTATTCGCAGGGGAACCTCCACCCTCGTATCACCCCGACGCAGAGCGATGCGCAGAGATACCGCCGACCTGCTCTCCCACCATCTCTCCCACCCATCCCTGTCCCAACCGTCTTGCCCTTCCACTGCTTCACTCTCCCTGTAGACGGGCGCGAGACGCGGCTGATCTCGCACCGTACCGGTTTGCGTATTTCACACTCGACGCTTAACCAACCTTGGATGCCGCCGATCGTGTACCCGCCTCCTCGACCTCCGCTCGATGGCAAGATCAACATTGGCTACGTCTCGTCCGACCTCGGCAATCATCCACTCTCGCACCTCATGCAGAGTGTGTTTGGCTACCATAACCTGAATCGGTTCAACGTATTCGTGTACGCGACTTCACCGAGCGACAAATCGCCGTACCGCTTGAAAATCGAGAATGAGTCGCAACACTTCTTCGATGTGTCGTCAGAATCGACTCAACAGATTGTCGACCGCATCGTGCGAGACGAGATTCATGTGTTGATCAACTTGAGCGGATACACGAAAGGCGCGAGGAACGAGGTGTTTGCCGCGAGGCCGGCACCGGTGCAGATGAGCTACATGGGATTCGCGTCGACTCTCAGTGCTGGATGGTGTGACTATTTCATTGTCGATCCGATCGCGTGTCCTCCTGCCTTGGCGTCCGGAAACCAGTGGAGGTTCTTCTCGGGCCTCACTGCTCACGGAGAACCCAAACCGTACACTCCCGCGCCGACGGACTTTGAAGGCGACATCGACCCCGAATGCGCTTCCGACGCTTTCGTCTATACGGAGAAGCGTGCGTCCGCCTCTCTGCTTCTCTACTTCTTTTGCGATCCTTTATTGCATGCTAATTCGGGATTCGCACGGAAACAGTGATCTATCTCCCTCACTCGTATTTCGTCACCGATCACAAACAGGCGTGGCGAGAGTCGGACGAGCCACGATTCGTGCCACACACCGCGGAGCAAGCTGAACATGTGTGGGCTCTCGAGGAGGACAAACGGTGGAAGATGCGCAAGCAAATGTTTCCGGATATCCGGGACGACACTGTCATCTTTGCCAACTGGAACCAACTCTACAAGGTACCGAAATCACATGTTCTTCGAGACGAGTGGAGCAGCGCTGATGGACGATCTTCTGCTTCCTGACAGATCGACCCGTTCATCTTCCGGATATGGCTTTCAATTCTCAAAAAATTCCCAAATTCAATCTTGTGGCTCTTGCGGTTCCCCGCACCAGGCGAAGCGCATCTGAAAGACACTGCGCGTCAATGGGCTGGCGAGGACGTCGCCAACCGTGTGGTCTTTACCGATGTCGCGAACAAGAACGAACACATTCACCGGGGTCGGATCGCGGACCTTTTCCTCGACACGACCGAGGTGAGTTCATTCTCAGTCACTTCGATATGCCTGAAGGAATCAGGGCTGAATGTCAGCGATACGTTCTGCAGTGCAACGCCCATACAACCGCTGCCGATATCCTGTGGTCGGGAACCCCAATCCTGACTTATCCTCGTCATGCTCACAAGATGTGCTCTCGAGTAGCAGCTTCGATCGCGGTCGCGTCCGGACTCGGTCCCGAGATGATCGTCTCGTCGGCAGAAGAGTATGAAGCTCGTGCAGTCGCACTCGCAGCTGGTCTGCAGTATAATCTCGTACAACCTGTCGCAGGAGCTTTACCCGAAACGATTCAAGGCGTAGTGCAACGCAGAAGCCATGGCGAGCTGGCGGACCTTCGAAAAAAGCTCTTCCTGACGAGGGAAACTTCACCTTTGTTCGACACGATGCGCTGGACCGCAAATCTCGAAAAAGTAAGATCCAGTGTTCGTTGCCCTTTGTAAGCCCGTTTCCCAACTGACACATTCCGTGTATCGGCCAACAGGGTCTTGTCGAAGCGTGGGAACGTTGGGTTCGCGGTCAAGAATTCGAAGACTCTCCCGAATGGGGTCGTGGCCCAGAACGCGCTACGTCGTGCATTTGGATCTCTGACGACGCCGATCAAACCAACATACACGCCCGCAAGCCGTACTTTGGCTGAGATGTCCCTGACCCGTTCCATAACGAGCTCGACCTCTCTCCCTCTTTCTCACTTTTGTACATACCTCTTCGACAGCAACACGCCCTCCCCCTCTTACTCTGCCCTGTACATAGCTTGTCCGCAACCCTCTTCCCCTCGGCCGTGATCATTTGCTAGATCGTATCCTTTCGTTGGCCGCATCTCTCCTCGATCGCAACCCCTCCCCACCTCGTCTTGTGCATAGAACGTTACTGCCATGCCAACCTCGCTGCAGCCCCTTGACAGAGAGAGCGCTAGAAACGAAAGGGCCTCCAGGCCCACTGCGAGACCTAATTAGCCTTTCACGACCTCTCGCATCTTGACTTTACCAGTCGATCACGACGTTTGCAAGCATGCTCAGCTCGGCCGGATCCGGACTGTTGGCGACAGCCGTGCTGTTCCTGTCACAAGTCGCGTCTGGACAGGTGCAAGACTCGGACCCCACTCACGCAGGACAAATCGAGTTCCCCGATGCCGACTCACTCCCGTCTCGGACGCTCGAGCGCTTGCAACTGTATCATCGCTTCCAAACATCGCAAGCACCTTCAAACTGGATCAAACGCGGAGATTTGGTCGTCGAGGGAACAGACTCTTCGGAACTTCGATTCGAACCAAGCGAAAGTTCGTGGGATGACCTTGCTCTTCCTGAAACACTCGAGACGGTCAGACAGGGGCACGAATGGGATGCGCCGAGATACGAATTGTCGGTTCGAACGAGTGCGCTTGTCGATGATGCTGCTGCAACTTTCGTCTCGATCGACCTGGTATGCGCATTCTGCTCGTGACCAGGTTCTTTTGACAAGCACACTGAATGACTATTTTTTTGACTGGGAAACCAGTGCGAGTTGTTCTCGACCGAACCCACCAAGACGCTTGAAGAGACGCTCGTGCTGCATGTCGCGCGAGACGACCCCGAAATGCGTTCGATCGGCGTACAGTACTCGACTCGAAGATCCGACAACGCGTGTCGACTCAAAAGTGACGATGTACGCGCTCGAGCGAGGTTCGCGTTGAAGGATCGCTTGCATGCGAGGATCGAGCGAGCGCAAATCATTCCGACGTGAGTTGACCCCCTCCTCGTTCATAGTCTCGCGCAGAGTATACAGTCGAGCTTGGAAGTCCCTGTGATCACAGACCGCAACTGCCTCAACCTGTCGAGAGCAAAACAAGAGTGCAGGTCGACAAGGACGGCAAAGTGATCCCTCCTGCGCCTCCCAAGTCGTCAGTCTCACTTCTCTCTCTCTCTCTTGTCCCGTGGTTGTAACACGACTCTGATCGCCATGTGTCGGTATACAGGTTCCTTCAGAAATATTGGATGGTGACGCAGCACTTTCTCTCTCTTGTGGACCCGCTCGCCAGTACTGACGCAGCCTACGACTTTGAATTGTATAGTATATCTTGCCTGCAGTCGTGTTTGTACTCATTGGCGGAGGTGGAGCCGACGAGGCAGGGGCAGCCAAGAAGTAGACCATGAGTTGCAAATTACGAGTGTACAGACAGCTAGCTCGAGCCGAGTCATACTATGCGATAGATTTGTGCAACACGCGCGCCGCGAAAGAGAGAGAGAGACCGAGAAGAGCGCGAGCTGAGAAAATTTTCGAGCTTGAAGAATTTGGGTGAGAGAAAGAGAGCCCCGGGGGAAGGGGGGAAGCCCGAACGAATTGCTGAAAGTTTGCTCTTGCTCGTTGTTTGACCCGCCAGTTGCTGTGAGTACCCACTAGGACAGGTCCCTACAGCCTCTCTGGGACCCCTGTGAACTGACCAGACTCGTCCCTTGTCCCTCCCGTGTGTCGCGTTCGCCCCAATCCATCGTGTCGTCTCAAAACTCGAAAACGATCGCGCCAACTTTTCCCGTCGCCGTCTCCTCTCTCTCTCTCGCCCGTGTCTCGACCTGTCCTCGCCGCACGTAGCCACCATGTCTGACGTCAAGGCCGCCGCTCAAAACCCTATGCGGGAACTCCGCATCGAGAAGCTCGTCATCAGTCAGTCTACCAGCCCGCCTTTGCAGGATTCCAGAGTCAGAGAAGCCGCGAGGGATCAGGTCAAAGTTGCACGGGCGCAACGAGAGGCTTGAGGAAGGACGCGAGCGGTGCCGCAGGAACAGGACAGGGCCAGGAGCAGGGTTCAGGCTGGATAGACGGGCGCGGCGATGCGAGGTATCAAGTAGTCTGTTCCGGGACGCTCAGAAGGCGCTGACCATCTTGCCCTCCTCTTGCTCCTCTTTGCACCTGCACGCACCTGCGCATCGACTTTGTGCCGAATCCGGTTCGCTCGACCTGATCTCTCGACCCGACTCGATTCTCGACCTCGACCTTGCTCGCGCCCTCTCGACGTTCACTCGACTGTTCATTCGCACCTGATCCGCCCACTCCGGAACGAACGCGATCGTCCCGCTCTCAGACATCTCCGTCGGAGAGTCTGGTGACAGGCTCACTCGTGCGGCCAAGGTGCTCGAGCAGTTGACTGGTCAAACCCCGGTCACCTCCAAGGCTCGTTACACCGTCCGAACTTTCGGTATCCGTCGTAACGAGAAGATCGCCGTGCACGTCACGATCCGCGGCCCCAAGGCCGAGGAGATCCTCGAGCGTGGCCTCAAGGTCAAGGAGTACGAACTCAAGAAGAAGAACTTCTCGGCGACTGGCAACTTTGGTTTCGGTATCAACGAGCACATCGACATGGGTATCAAGTACGACCCTGGAATCGGTATCTTCGGTATGGACTTCTGTGAGTAGATCACCCCTCGCTTTGCCAAGGTTCTACCCCCGATTGCTGATCGGTTTTCGAAACGCGAATCAAGACACCGTTATGGGCCGACCAGGAGCCCGTGTCTCGAGGCGCAAGCACAAGACCGGACGTGTCGGATTCTCGCACCGCGTCAAGCGTGAGGAGACCATGGCAAGTCTTTCACAGGGCATATCATCACTCACGCACCGAGGCAAGACTGACCTTTCTTTTTGCTCTCGTTCGTTTAGGCCTGGTTCAAGACCCGCTTCGATGGTATCCTCCTCGGCCGCAAGGATTAGATTTCCTTTTCCTTGGAGAAAAAACTTCCCCCCCTCCTCCCTCCCTTTCTCTTCGCTTTCATTAGTCGTTCCAAAGTGGTGTAACGAAGAAGAAGGGGAAAAATCCTACCCTTTTATCCCGAGACTCTTTCGCTTCATCTGTTCCGCTTGACCCCAAAAGGTCGACGATCATCGAAAGAGTATGATCCTGAACGAGAATACAGTCTATGTCTCTTCAATGAGGGTACATCCTCCGAATGGTCGAGCGCTACATATGACTTAGCGTGACTCCCGAGATGCCGAGACTCGATCCTTATGGACTGACTCGCTCCTCTCTCGGATGCGTTTAGTTTTCTCTCGTTCTCTCTCAACAAGAGTTGCAGGGCCTTGTTCGTTGTTTGTTTTTCATCTCGCTTATCGTTTTCCGACTTGCGATCGGTTGGAGAGACTCTGGATGAACTGAGAACGAATGTTATCGTTCAAGAGTCGGGGTCGAACTGTTGCTGCTCACTCTTGCCCTCACTCCCTCGAGCTGATCAAGTTTCAAAACCAAACAATCCCCGGTCAACTCTCAAAAGGGTTCCAGCTCACATCAAAGGAAAGAAAAGAAAACTGACCACTTTCATCACTCGATCAATCCGATCTTTGCTCCCTTTCGCACCTCGTACGTTCCACTCTCTCGTATCGACGACGACTTCATCCATGACGACAATTTCCTGAGTCCCATGCCATCTCACCGGTAAAGTTTTCGCCAGTGCATCAAACACGTTTTGTTGTTCCGCCGTGGTTCCTGGAGGTCCGATTCGAAGTCGTTCCTTGTCGAGAAGTGCAACTCGAGTTTGAACTTTGTGTGCCAAACTGGTACTCGTTGGAGAGGGGTTGGAAGAGGAGGAAGGGAGTGGGGTAGAAGGGGAAGGGAACAGAGGGTCGGGTACGGTCGATTCGATTGAGACTTGATTAATTTGCGAAGTCTTGATCAAGTGATACTTGCGCTTGGAATTGAATGCAGTCGTACTAGAAGAGGAAGAGGTAGAGGAAGGAGAAGGAGAGGAAGGACAAGAGATGACGACGATCGAGAGGATGGGATCGTATGTGTACAGAGTTCCAGACAGGGTGCGTCCGTCGACCGTGCGTAGTTCGACTTGAAGGTTCAGGAGGGTAGACAGGTCGATGGGAGTGACGGACGCGGTTGAGGACGCTGAATTTGATCGACCTACTGGGGAAGGCGCGGGTGATGGATGCGCTTGCTTTGTAGTCTGTAGTTTCGGAGTTGCGGATCTGCCAGACATGGCGGGGAGAGATGACTAGTCAAGGTGGGGGAGGCAAGACGCGCGACTAAAGAGCGGGTCATCTCATCACGGGGCGATTCACCTCTCTCTCCATTGTCCAGGAATGGAGCACACTTCAATCGAACCCGTCACGAATCGAACCAAGTTCCAGTCTCCTACGGGTTCGACTGTACCCGCACCCCCGCGATTGACGCTCGAACCGTGGCGCTCTCCCGAATCAACCTACCTGTTCCCGTCCCTGTACTCGTTCCCAGCGTTCTTCACTCGACAACCAAACCCATCCGTGTGGCAACACCAACTGTCTCAATGGATCAACCTCATCTTGTCGTACTGTCGACACACCCGTCGATCGACTTTGAACCTCTCGCTCGCAACCGTGACCGATCTCGAACTGTTTCACCATCGCCGGATTCATCGATCCTTGTCGCTCGAGACGTTGAGAGCGATCACGGATGCGATGCGAGCGATGAACCCACCGACGATCGAACCCGTTTCGAAATCGAACCCAAACGAAGTGTACGTCTATTGGAAGACTCCCTCGGAATGGGCTTCTACCATCTACGATTGGGTGCGTCAATTCTCTCTCCTTCCCCCACTTTTCGAATCAGAGAAAACCGAGCATACTCATCTTGAGGGGAACTCTTTTTTTAGATTCGAGAAACGGGACAACAGAATTCAATCTTGACATTTTACGAACTGACCCAAGACTCGCCCATTGAATCCCTCGGTTAATCTGTTTCTCTTACCGAGAGAAACCTTTGAAATGTGAAACTAATTACTCAAGTTACTTTTTGAACAGAGTTTTACAATCTCCCCGAAGGATTGTTGAGAAAGGCGTTGGACATTTTGACCAAACAGGGCAAATGTTCAATCTTGAAAGGCATTGGAGAGCAAGGTGATGGAGTCAAGTTTGTGTGACCTCGACCACCAAAAAAGAGTGCGGGAACAATCTCTACTCTCAGGTTTCTTTCTGTTGAGGTACATCTCTAGATTGTTGTTGTAACAACATGTGATTCAAAGGCGAACGATAATCTACATCAAGGAAGATGGAACAAAAAACCTCGAGATTCCTTCTCTAGTTCAAGCTGGTGGCAGTGACGTTGGCTGTTGTTGTGCATGCGTAATCTCTTCAATCTCGTGTTTCAAAGCTACCGAAAACAAAACAAAGTCAAGAGACAGATGCACTCGAGAAAGAGAGAGAGGGACACTCACTTTGCAACTCTTTCTCACACTCGATCAAGTTGTCCCGCATGTCTTTGATCAAGTTTTCAGTTCGAACTTTGCCGCCTTCCAATTTCTCGAATTCTTGACGTTCGATCGCCAATGACAATTCTCCAATGTTACCTCCCCGGCTGAGAGGGTGAGTCAAGACGGTTTCGAATCGATTCGAGAGGGGCAACGGGGTCGGAGGATGTTGCAACAAGGTGGTGTAGAAATGTTCGGTAGGTTCGTTGAAG
Organism: Sporobolomyces koalae; assembly: GCF_050403365.1. NCBI lineage: Eukaryota > Fungi > Basidiomycota > Microbotryomycetes > Sporidiobolales > Sporidiobolaceae > Sporobolomyces > Sporobolomyces koalae. The sequence continues at coordinate 123,682 of NW_027481737.1, forward strand.
ATGATTTCTTCGTATTGCCAACTGTGAACTGGACTGATGATCGGAACGGGTTGAACCACTTGTTCCCCAGTCCCAGTCGTCGTTGTTGTCGTCGTCGTGGTTGGAGGAGGAGCGTTGGGATCTTGGATCAAGGACGGTTGCGCGTACAAGATGGGATCGACGGGCCAGGGATGAAGTTTGAGGTGGTGGTTCAACGTGAGAGGTTTCTCGGATGCTTCAGGTTGGAAAAACACTTTGATGATGATGTCGAACTCTCCCCATCCCGTCTCGGTCACTTCAAAGGGAGGTTGCTCGATCGCTGTAGCCGAACGTCGTTAGAGACGCGAATAAGGGAGGAGGAGGAAAGAGAGAAATTTACTTCGCAGCGGGTTCTTGTAAGTTTCGTACAGTTTAAAGGTGACTTTTTTGATCATGTACCTAGAGTTGAACCAGAGGTCAATCGAATGGAGCAGGGAGAGAGAGAGAGAGAGCGAGCGGGGAAATCCAAAACGTACGAGAGGTCATCGGCCCCTCCAATCTGATGGTTTGGGTGCGAGTGGAGTCTTCCGAGGGATGCAGCGGAACGGATGCCGACCGTCCAACGGTGGGTGTGGTCGGTGCCTTGACGCTCGACGTCGCTCAACAAAGTGGTCGAGTTGCCGTAGATCACCGGGCGGTACACTGACACGCCGCGCACTCGTCGACTCTGTACCGACATGCTCGTAACCCGAATCGACCAACGAGGACACCGGCCGGGGAAATCGAGACGAGACGAGACGAGGTTTCGGTTGTTTCATCTTGTTCGACTCTCACTCGCTCACTCGCTCTCTCGTCTACTCTCGTCTCGTCGTTCGTGCCCTCGCCCTGCTGTAGATACCCCTTCCGGTGTCTGTACCCTCGACTGCGAGCAAGATCGGGAGAATGAGGTTTCGCACCGCGACCGCGTTCCTCGAACACGCTTCGACGCTCGACGTGCTCACCCACACCGTCCCCACTGCACTCCCGATCGAGCACGAGGCTCCCCCGCCAATCCTGAACCAGTCGGACCACGCCCTGTACTCGCAAACGTACTTTCCTTCGTCCTCGTCCGCCGCAGGCTTCATCCTCTCGCGCATCATTGAAGATGGATTCACCCTCGAGCTGCGCTGGGTCAACTCGCACCTCGCACCAGACTCGCAGTTCGAGCTCGACCAGCACCCGCAGACCCTCGCGCCCGTGCGGTTCACTTTTCCCGCAAGACTCGTACCCACACCTGCATTCAACTGGATCGACAACGACGACAACGACGATGACGACCGCGAATCGAGACTCGAGATCCTCGCCGTGACGGAAGCTGGCAACTTGTACGCGCTCACGTTTGCGCAACCTTCCCTCTTCTACCAACTCGATCCCGATGCCCATACCTGGAGCGAAGAGTTTCCGGTGCAGCATCTCGAGCACCGTACTCCAGTCCTCACGCATGGACGCGAGGAAGGTTCGCTCGTGATCGCCGCCGCTGACGGTTCCAACGTGGTCGTCGAGATAGCTCAAGGTGACTGACCTGCTCCCAAGTTCGCTCGTGTTACTCCCTAGGCGCTCACTAACCCATCACTCTGGCTCTCATAGACGGCGCTTTGATCGAAACTGAACTCAAGTCGCCTTCATCCTTCTCGATCCGCTCTCTCGTGCCTTCCTTTTCCCGCCGCGATCCTACTCATTCTCCCGCACGCCCGGCACTCTCGAACGTCGCACACTCGTCCAACTCGACTGGGTCCCCACTCCGCCTCGTGTCGTCCCACGCGAATTCGTCCGCATCTCAACTCGTCTCGCTCGCCATCTCGACGCCTTCACCGTCAACGTCGGCAGCTTCTACTGCTCCCACCGGGTTTGCCTCGTTCGCGTTTGGAGTCTCGCGCGATCGTAAACTCAAAGTGTGGAACCTCGATTCGGGCGCCTGTCTGCGCTCGATCGACCTCCCGCAGACGTCAACCTCGACTTCGAAACAGGTCGCGCTCCCTCCTGTCGACTCTGCATCCCAAAGTCAATCTCTCCTGTTGTTGCCGCCCACTCCTCAAGCTTTCGTCAAGATCACCACGACGACTTCGACTGTCAACCCACAAGACGAACTGTCGTTCTTGACCCTGTACAGTCCCGAGACGTTTGCGCATCACTCGCGCTCGAGTTTCTTTGTCTACTCGCTCGCAAAAGATCCGCACACGGGAGAGATTTCTCAGTTGGCTCCGGTTGCCGAACGAGTCGCGTTCAGCAGCTCGAGCGGTACAGAAGGTCAAGACGAAGACCAAGGTCGATCCCAGTTGGTCGACTTTGAACTCAAAAAGATGACTCTCGATGGAGCGGACAAGTGGTGCTTGTGGACCTGCTGGGAATCGGCCGGACAGACGCGTGTGAGAGTTTCGCGGTTGCGCCAACTCGAAGATCAATCCGACGACGTCGACGAGGTCGAAGGCGACGAGTGGACTGTCGTTGAAACAGAGACGCGACCGAGGAGTGCATGGACTGCAGCGTATTTCGAACAACAACTCGAAGCCAACTCGGGTTTGACCGTTCCCGAATTGTTCTTGCGCCACATCTCGATCCCAGGTCGGTACCCTCCTGCCAGTTTCGACTACGCGCTCGACATGTACGAACAAGTCGTGCTCGCCGAGCAATCCCACTCTCACCACGATGTCGCACCCGCCTGTTTCGAACAAGAGTACGAATCAAACTTGATCCGGACTGCTGCGATCGTTGGGTCTCAGGTCGAATTGACCCATTCGGCTCAAACGGGAGCTCCACTCGTCGACGACTATAACAAGAGGCTCAAACTCGAATGGTTGCGGTTCGTCACGTTGTTGAACGAGTCTACCAGTTCAGCCTTGTTCCCAAACTGCATCGCAATCGACGAACCGAGAGGAGTTGCGTTCGTCGTCGGACGAGACAGCGTGATTGTACCTGTTCGCGAACAGGTCGTCGAGACTCTCGATCGTTACATCGAATCGTCGAACCCTTCGTCCCTCTCGAACGTGTTCCCTCGCTACCCGCAATCGAACTTTGTGCACTTATTGCACCTGATTCGATCTCTGCGATCAAAACTGTCTCTCAAAGAACTGAGTAGGTTCGAGCACGCCGTGGTCGACCGCATCACCACCCCGTTCACGACCGACCTCGCCGATATCTCGCTCGATCTGTTCGAACACACGCTCGAACGTGCGTTGAGTCAAGAAACGTTGGACGCCCTTGTCGAAGGATTGAAAGCGTTGATCGAACCTAGTCAAACGATCGAACTGTTTTGTCAACTCTTGCTCGACCCGGCGGTCGAGGATCGAACTCGCGACATTCCTCTCGAAGGCAAAGTTCACGCGAGTGATTTCGGGAGGGCAGTATTGACGGATCTCGTGTCGACGAACCTAGAAGCGCGGTACGAACTTGCGAAAGGCGTCGTCCTCCTGCTCGTCGCATCGTGGGGAGCGAGCGAAAACAGCAGTACCACGATTGGAGATGTGGATGAAGATGCTGGACGGGGTACAGCGGGAGTGCCTCCAATGGCGACTTTCGAACAGACGACCAGTTTCGCCTACACGACGCTGCATTCGATCAAGACCCTTGTCCGTGTAGCCAACACGGTCGATCACCCGACTTTCGAACAAGTCGAACTAGCCGTCTCAAACGAACGACAAACTGGCGAATCGGAAGCTTGGACCGAACGATTCGGCAGACTCGGCATTGACGCACCACAGGGGAACGATCAAGCTGAAGTTTTGCCAGTACCGACGTACTCGCTCCTCAACTCGCTCTTGAGATTGCCAACCTATGCTCCGGGTCTTACTTCTTCCGAGTACTTGGCTCTACCCACTTCGCTCACTCAAGCGCTCTCGACGTTCTACGAATCGACGGGGTTGTTGACACCGAAACGTTTGATCGATTCGAACGATTCGATCGCAAAGTTCAGTGATTCGCTCGTGCAACTCGGCATGCACGAACAGGCTCTCGAACTCATCAAGACGTTCCCGGAAAATTCAGGGTTGGTATTTGTCAAAGGCAAGGCTTTGTTGGAACTAGGTCAAGCGGAACTCGCCACCACTTGCTTCGAGCGGGCCGCGAGCGGACTGTGTGAGTACTTCCCTTCTTGATTCTCCCATCATGCACGTCAAGGGTTTTTAACTGACAGATCCGATCAACTTTCAGTCGCTCTCGAGTCGCTTGCGCAAGAAGGAGCGGCTTCTCACAATGGTGGACTCTCGGCCATCTTGCCTCCAAAACACCTCGGGTCCTTGTCAGCGTACTATGTTCACCTCGTATCAATCTTTGTTCCGACCGGTTACGATCATTCGATTGCCAAATTCTGTCAACTCGCGCTCGATGCACTCGACGACGACGATCATGATGATCGTGCCGAACTTGAACGAACGACAGAAGAGGACGAGAAGGATCTGTGGACAAAGCTTTTCAGGAGTTGGGCCGCAGTGGGAGAGTACGAGAAAGCTTACCAAGCGATCATGGAAACTCCTTACCACGAAACGTGAGTCAAATTCGCCCTTCTTCTAACAGAGAGTTCCTCTGCTTCAACTCTTCTGTCTACGGATCGATCTCGACAGGAAAGCTACTTGTCTCGCTCACTTCATCTCGCTCGTGTGCGAGAATGGCGCAACGTCTCTCCTCACCACACTGTCGTTTGTCGGACTCGAAGGAGACCTCGAACGGAACCTGTCGTTCAGGGCGAGGAATTCAGATCCTCTCGCTCAACCAGACTACTACAAGGTGCTCTACGCCTGGCATGTGTCGAAAGGAGACTACAAGAGTGGTCAGTCCCTATTTACTTTGTCTGTTCCCCCTTCAATGGGGCTCAAAAGAGATATTCAATGGTGAATAGCTGGCACGGTGATGTACCAACAAGCGCGGAGGATTGGAGAGATTGCCCTCCGAGGAGGATCTTTCCGCGACCTCGCAACGGTTCAATGCCAGAGTTACCTCGCGGCTGCGAACGCACTCTCACTCGTCAAGCAAGAACATGCATGGGTTGCGATCGTCGCTGATGACAATCTGGAACGAGTGAGCCTTTTCTTTTCGAGCACGACTCAATTTATTTTTCCTGTTCTCGTTTGTCGCGGGTGGACTCTTTTCTGATATCTTTCAATTGTTTTCCATCGAGTTAGGGAAACAAACGTCGCAAGATCAACTACCACATTCCGGACGACGAGTACGACCCGAATGCATCTCGCCCGCTCGAGATGAGACGCTTGGTCGACATTCGAAGAGAGTACACTGTTGCGCTTGCTCGGTTACAGCTCTCGGCCGAATTCCCCGAGCTCGAACGAACGAGTAAGACCTACTCTCCCCTCCTGCCGTTTGTTCCACAGTTAGAAATTGTCCGGACATTTTTTGAACTGATCACTGTGTCGCTCTTTGTTTGGAAGGTTTCCATCTCGAACCAGAAGCTGTTGTTGCACTCTTCTCGCAAACGAACGCTTTCGATCAGGCGTTCAGTGCCGGACGAGCACTCGATGTCGATTTGTCGTCCCTGTTTGAAATCGTCGCGGAGAAATGTGTCGGTCTGACCCTCCATCTAGAAAGGTAAGCAGCGCGCGCGCTCTTCCAAATCTCTGCGGATCTGGAACTGATATCCTGGGGGCTTTCTGTTCGGATTCCAATCAATCTCTTGCCCTTCTCCATCTTGGATAGTCTCGAAGACGCAAGCTGGATCGCCATGTCTCCCGAAGCTTCAACTTGGGAAGGATCGCTCGTTACGAAAGCATGGAAACTCCTCGAACGACACTTGCAACGACATGATTCGGCTCCTGAATACCGGTATCGACTCGTCGTACTCGAACGGGTACTCGCAACGAATCGGGATGGCAAAATCCCGACGTTCTTGACCGAGTTCCTCCTTGAGCATCAACCTCGAGCGCTTCTGAGAACTTTGATCCGATACGATCGACTCGAAGAAGCGTTCCGATACAGTCTCGAAACGATCAAAGTGAGTTCCGATGCCCTTGTGGGGGGAACGATTCTTGAAACTCAAGTGACCGCTTGTTTGATCTTGCTCGTATCGCAGAAGTCGAGCAATCACGATGAACCTTTGCCCTTCTCAATCTTTGATCAGTTGCTCGCGATCCCTTCAGGTGACTCGCCTCACATTTCGGATGCGGTCCTCAAACAACAGCAACAGGATCTGCGGCAGGCAGTCGATGACAGGATAGACAAAATCTCAAAAGCGGCAGGTGCAGTCACCCGCATGTAGTGTAACTATAATCACGAGCAGTGCATCTTTCTCCTTCTTCTACCTCTATCTCCCTCGCTCTGCTTCGCGCGAAATTTGTGAGAGAGACTATCTTTTGTTTCGGTACAAGGAATATTTCCACTACTCTTGACTATTCACTCCAACATTCGCAGCTGCCTGTTGTTGTTGCTGCTGTTGCTGCATCCGCATCTGTGCTTGAGCAGCGAGCAACGCCTGTTGTCTATTCTGGAGTTGCGACAGTTGTTCCGGGGTCAATTGCGAGGCTCCGTTTGGCAATTGCAACTGCATCGGTTGTCCGTTCGCGTTGACGAGACCATGAGCTGTACCGGGAGAAGGCGATCCTAAGTTCGGGTTCGGGAGGGCAGAAGGGGATCCATTCGCGACGACGCGTTGTTGTTGTTGCTGCTGTTGACCGTTGGGGAAGTTGCCTGCAATGGGGCCTGGGCCTGGGTATCGAGCTTGCCCTCCATTCTGCCGGTGCCGAATTGTCTGTCAGCGTCGTGTTCCCGTCTGACTGATGGACAGGCCAATTAAAAAAGGTGCTCACCTGTTGCGCAGCGGCCTGAGCTTGTGCCTGCGCTTGAGCTTGAGCTTGCGCTTGTGCTTGAGCTTGGGCTTGTGCCTGTGCTTGTGCCTGAGCAGCTTGGGCCTGTCGCAATCGCTGCTTCTGCGACTCTTGCTCCGCTTTGTAAATGCTCCATTCCATCGGAGTCCAGTAAGGCCGCGGCGGCAAGTTGTGCGATTCGTGCATAGACATGTTGATTCGTCTTGGGAACCCAGGTGCTACAGACAGCCATCCGATTGCAAGTCAGAGGAGTAATCTCGCAGCAGAGATGGGAGAGAACTTACGAGGAGCTTTGAGAGCGGTCGCTTCTCGTTGCTTCTGCACCTTCTTCATCGCTTCAATGATCGAGACGTGTCTCGCGCTCTTCTTGCTTCCGTTGCCGATTACCGGTACTGATCGACCGAGCTTATCAACAGGCGGAATGTAGTACGGCGCGGGCACTTTGATTTCGGTTCCATCGGGCAGCGTCTTCTTGCTGCCGGGTCCCACGAGACGATCCCACCTGTCGAAGCAGTCCCAAGGGAGGCGATGATCGGACGTTGGACGCTGCGTGCTCGCGTTGAACACCTCGGCGATGAGCGGCCAGTTGAGACCGTACTGGCGTTGCAACTGGAGCAGTGTGGCGTCCTCCTCCGGCAACCACAGGATGGAAGATGCGCGAACCTCGGGTTGAGGGACGGGGATGGGCTTGACGAGGACGTCTCCGGTCGTGATGTCTTTCGGTTTGCGACCCGCAAAAAGCGCCGAAGACGTGCTTGGTAGTTGGTCGCGAGGGTTGGACGGAGGATCAACATCTTCTACGGTCGAGGCTGTAACTTCCGCCCATCCGGCACGCGTCTTGGTGCGTCCGGGTTCGAGAGTGCTGACGAGGAGCGGTTTGCTTTCGAGAAGGCGGGAGACGTTCGTGATTCGGCCAGTCCATGCAGACGAGTCTTCGACGCGACGAGCCAGGTTGGTGTCTTCGGCGAGAACAAAGTCCGAGTACAGCGGGAGGTCCGGGAACAGGGAGGCGAGATCGACTTGCGCAACCGCAAGGGCCTCGTCAGAGAGTTTGGCGGCAGCGTCCGTTGCATCAGCCTCTCGGATTGCGAGGAGGACTTCTCGTTCGATGGAGGTCTCGGTCGTGTCGAGATCGAAGATCGGACTTCTGAACTTGATAAGCGCCTGAATGTGCTGGGCGTGCTGGAGCAACTTTGCTGCTTCAGCTTGCTGTTGTTGAGCCCGAACGACACTGCCTTTCGTCGGATCCAAAGTCTTCTCATCGCCTCCGGTTCCTCCAGCTTTCCCTGCTCCGGCCGGCGCGGGTTCGGCAGCTGATTCGGATATCAGGTCTGTCGCATCTTCAGCTCCCGTCCCTGCAGTAGTCTCCGGTTCAGTCTCTGCTTCGGTTGTCTCCACTGGAGCGATGACCTCTTCCGATTCTGATAGTCCTGCTGTCTCTTCGTCTTGCATCGATGCATCCTTCTCGTCGGTGAGATAGCGTGGTGGTCGGACCCGTACACAAAGACTTGGTCGCGAATCTGGAGAAGCCCTATGCCAGGCTCGGCAAGCACGGGCTAGTCGGTGGGCAGCGACAATTTTCCAACGTTTCTCTTGCCGGAAATCCGTTTGTAGCCATCGCTGTTTGGTTTCAGAAAGACCACGTCAAATGTCAGAACACGATGCGACCAGAGCTCAGAGCGTGAGAGGAGTGCGAGCTCACCATTTCGTCGAGTAGGTAGTCCCAATGCGCTTTCGGCACAACGCCGATTCGCTGCTTCTTCGGCTGTCGGAACGTCCACTTCTTGTCGGCTTTCAATTGCTCGATGCGCTCAAACACTCTGATCGATTTGATCTCGCCGAGTCCGACATCCCACTCGTGCGTCGAGAGGGCGTTGTGCACACGTTTGCCGGGACCGAGGAACGTCTGACTGCCCATGTGTTGAGCCCGAACGTGCAGTTTGTACAGGTCGGGCTGCACGAGCGAGGAAGAAGCCATGGTCGAAGCAGTCTTGCTGTTCTTCTTCGAGCTCGCGCGCAGAGCGAGAGCAGTGTTGAGGCGACTGCGGAGGATGTCGGGGGGGACGACAGGCAGATGATCTGTGTAGTCGGAAGAGATGCTCGAGATGCCAAAGACCGAATGGTAGGGTGGCAGTGGCGTAACTGTGCTCGATGCGACTGGAGCCGATGGTGCGGGGCCTGCTACCGAACTCGATGCCTCCGGCTTTGGCGCTGTTGAAACTGGAGCCGAGGTCGTCACGACGGATGGTACAGGTGCTGTATTTGCCTGGTTAGCTGGTGCATTCGCTGACTGAGCAGATGTTTCGGTTGGCGTTGGCGCGACGACTCCTTTTTCGGGGCCGCCTGTCGACGCGATGGCTTGTGCGGGTACTGCGGCTGGAGCGGCGCTGGCAGACTTGGACACTTCAGCTGGGATGACAGGTGAAGTCTGTTTGACAGCAGATCGTGCGGCGGCAGCAGCCGAGGATCCGGGAGCGAGCGCTTCGGCCACTGCGGCCATTTCTTCCTCGTCATCTTCGCCGTCAGCGTCGATGCTTACTTCGTCATCCATGACCCCGGCGCTCTCTCCGTTCTGCCGTGTCGGTGAGGCAGGCGGAGGGCTCGGTGAGAGCGGAGGCAGCGAGAAGTCGAGCTCTTTCCAACTGTAGGCGGCCAAAAAATGAGGAACGCATTACAAAAAGGACAGGAAACCGTTCGTTCAACGAACCTGTTCGCATCCTGATACCGCCTGAGGAACTCCTCCACCTCATCGTCGTGCGCATCTGTCGGTTGACCCTCGCGGACGAGTTTCCGTCGCTTCCGGCCTCGAAGACCGGCCTCAAAGTCGGTCGGTCGCGGTTTGTCGCGCAATGCCAAGAAGAGGTTCGAAAGCTCGACCTGTCGTTCAGCCATGAGCGACCTAGGGAGTTGAGATGTGACAATGAGTACTGAGACACCCGCGGGCAGGATCAGGAGCAGTCTCACTCAATCCTCGCCTCGCGTGGCTTGATGGCCTGAGATCGGAGCCATTTGTGATCAATACGTTCGGGAAGTGGCAGCTGTACAGCCTCGGAGAGGTGTCAGCGCTCGAGTGACGAGATCAAGACACGCTCGTCAACTTGATCAACTTGACTCACCTCTGAGCCACTCGCGAGGCTCGTTGGAGACGCTGACATCGACACTGACGCTGTGCACAGCGACTGCGAGAGTACAGCGAAGTACTCGGCGTGTCTGAGTCGAGGGGCCTGGGTTGTTTTGGCCCCTTCTCATCTCTGGCAGCGCGTTCGATTTTCTTCGGAACTTATGCGGCAATCTCGTGCCCGTCACGCATCGTGCTCTCGTCGTTCTCAAATAGATCATCACGAGCGCACAAGCTGGAATTGCATTGGATGTAAGCTGCATGCTTCGTCGGTCGAGAGAATCGCCTGGAAGCAGCTCATCGTTCAAGCGAGGACCGCGCACTGGTCGCACGTCAATGAGGCGGAAGCGACACTTCGGAACTCTCGTGGTACTCGATGAGCCCTTCGAGCTCAAGCAAGTAGCACAATAGAGTGTAGCTAAACAGTGCGCAAACACCGTCTGCGAAAGGGGATTCGGTTGCAGCCGATTTGTTCTGTCTGTACACATATTTTTCAGTCCGACCGGGACTTTGCCATCGTCTTTGATACCGATCACCCTACTCGTCTGCCCCAAACGCGAACGCGAATGGACAGCGTTCCTCGTGTCGGCTGCCACAGTGCATCGCGAGTCTGATTCAGCTACAGTATTTCTGCGTCAAGCCAGACGAGATCTGAACCTCACCTTCTGGCATCTGACCTGGCGAATCGTTCACCGCAAGTACGGTACCTGCATCTGTACGGACTGTCCAAGCGGGACCGCACCACGCTCTTGATGAGCTCACACTAGTCTGTCGATTTTCGAAACAGCTACAGGAGGACAGCATACCGAGAACCAGTGTGTGTTGCCATGTGACGCTCGCAGTCCCAGCGTCGTGTGAACTGGCGCGAGCAGTACGCGCAGGGGTAGGGTCGGTAGGGCGAGCCTGTGGTTCTCGGCCGCAGCGTTGAGGGGGACATTGATGCATTGCTTTCGAAGAAGGAACGGCCGCGGGAGGGCGCGGGGACTGAGTGCGAGTGTCTCCGGGTTTGCTGCGGTGAGGCACTCGTTGGTTCAGCTGTAGCGTGCCGCGGCCAGTGACACGGGTGCACGGGTAGAGTCGGCCGGAATTCGTGAGAGTCAAGAGAGTAGCGCCTGAAAAGGTCACTGTTGAAGTTGGGAAGTGCGAGAGCGGTATTGAAGGAGGTCGCGATACGATCTGGAGAACCCGGCGTGCCAAAGGTTTCGCTGCTGTCAGTATCGCCCAATGCTCCGTGCACAGCGGGATAAAAGCCAAGTGTTCGACTTGATGACTCTGGCCTTGGAGATATAGCTGAAGAGGACGCCGGGAGGAGAGGAAACGCTGGACGGAATGGCCGAGAAGTTGCAGGAGGGCCCGGCTCGCTGTGAGGTAGCTCTGGTGTCGGCCACGTCTCTGCTTGCCCTGCCTGTGGGACTGATTGACGATCCGATTCACTCATGGTGCACTAAGCTCCAACGACTGGTTAAAGCGAGCGGGTTCTGGTCAGACCCGGAACGCTGGGGAATCTGATCGACAACGAGCGATAGCTCACGCGAGACGGAAGGATGGGTACCGACTCGACGCGTGGTCGTGTATGCCGCAAGGGGCAGCGGAGACGGAGGACAATGGCAATCGAGAGAGACAGAAGGGTCGGCTCGCTCGTTGACCACAGATGGATCATGAGGCTGAACAGCTGGAAAAGCGAGTCTGATTCGAACACGATGGAACGAGGGATCTGCTCGGGTAGAAGTCGAGATGGGGAAGAGGACAGCAGGGTGGAGCTGGAGAAATCGAGACGAGAGTCGCCTCGTGCAAGTCATCGCCTTCAAGTCATGCGGCGCTCATCAATACTTCAAGCAGCGTGACGCCGTCTGTATACAACCGGCTTGTTGCGACTTTGGCTCATTCATCAGGCCTGTCAGTACGAGCAGCGTGAAGGATGGGTGACTTGAACCCCGCTTCCTCCATCGATATCCGCGGGGCACTGCCGGCCGCGGCAATGCAGCTGAGCGAGGCGTTGTGGGTGATTTGTCTGCCGGTTCCGTGTGTGTCGACTGCCTGGGATAGGGAGACGCACCTCTAGTGTATTGCCATTCAGATCTCGAACGGGACTTTATCCGTCGTTCCCATTCTTTCGCTCGGCTAGGACGGGCAGGTCAGCAGTCAGGACGTCACGTGGAAAGTCATTGCGAGCTTGCAAGCTGTAGAGCCGGTCTCGCTGAGGATTCTTTGCTGTGGCCTTCCGAAGTTCCCGCTGGGTTCGAATAGCAAGCAGACGATAGCGTATTCGTGCGGGTGAATCTGCCGTTACTTCGACGACTTGCAAAGGCCTGCTTTGCGTGTGCAGCAGAGCCTGGGGAAGAAAGGGGTAATTCATACAACATCGATTTGGCGGAGCCGGTTGGATGGTCTGAGCGAGCCCAGGCTCAACACCTGAAGCTTTCCGAGGACTGTCGTAGAGATCGTTGAGGCCCAGCTGACTGGCAAGTCGAAGCAGCGGTAGCAGAGCTGCTGAGAGTTCGAGCGAATGCTATCCGCGGGATCAGAAGTCCGAGGCAAACTTGTCTGAGTAGAAAGGTTGTTGTTCGGTCAACTAGAGAATGCTGGCGTAGTCGAAGAGAGCAAGCATGACCGGAGGCGATGATACGACGTAAGCGTGGAAAGGGAGAGAGATGAAGAAAGAACTCGCTTCCAGATCTCAGGGTGGTGAGCAGAGCTGGCAGTGGAGGAACCCTTCGAAGGTAGCCAGCAAGAGCAAGCCAGCAGCAAGAACCGGGTTTCAGCACGGTCTCGAAGTGCCATACCGACGCAAAGCCAGCCGTTCGGCCTTCGTCAAAACATGCAAGCCTCGGCAGAGACTCGAGATTCGCGCATTGCGCTTCCTTCTCCGTACAAAGCCTAGCATCAGAAGCGTGAAGAACCGAGCAGGAGCGAGCGGCGGGAATGAAAGACCAGCGAGCGAGCTGGAGCATCGTCGATTGGGAGAAAAGCTTAGAGCGAAGTCCGAAGCTCAATCAGCGCTTTGAATCCCAACGTTGACCTCTGCCTTGTCGCCGTCTTGGTCGTCTTATCTGAGGGCTGACAGTGTCGACAGTCTTGGCGCATATGTGACGATCTTGGAGCGCAAACCCCGGAGGCTGTCCTCGCTCTTGGCGCCTGTCGCAGTCCACTCAGCAATGCTACTCGCCTTCACTTGGGGTGAGTACACAGATCTACTATCCTGTAATATGGTCAGCTGCTTGTAGTCGTCTTGGTGGAGATGAGAAAAGCGTCTTGTGGCTCACGGGACTTGCAGCGGAAGCTTTCTTCGCCGCTACGCCTCTGCTCGGGCTTATGAATGGCCTGTAGAGGTGAACGTTATCTGTGCATGAGCTCAGTAGTGCGTCGACACCACCGCGTTCAAAGTACGATTGACTGTCCTTGCTGAAATGTAGCGATTCCGGAGTCGAGCAAAAGTGCGGCGTTGTCGTCGCTTCTGCCAGATAAGTCGAGGCAATACTGTAGGGATGGATGATACAGCTGTAAGTTGCGGGAATGACGGTCAGGCGTGCCGCGCCGCTCGAGACAACACAAGCTGCAGGTTGCGAGCCGCTTAACTCCGACGGAGATCAGAGGGGTCGTGCTTATTGTGTGCAGGAGCCCCGAACTCTAATGTGAGTACCTGTCCGAGCGTATCCGAAGCTAACAAGAGGCTAGGCCAAGGGTCCGGATAGATAGATGGTCGTCAAGAGATAGACCCGGAGTTTGCTCGAGGGAAGGATAAAGCGAAACCTATGCATGAGATCGGATCTGCGCCAGCGGTGTTGGGTCGAGGGCTGGCGATCCGTCTAGCACTCGATACGAGTCATACTGCTTGGGAAAGCGCAGAGGCGCGCGAAAGACATCCAGGAAAGCGCAAGAACGTGCAGCGAGAAGAGGTGTTCTGTCCATCCGGAGAGGCCCGACTAGGTTACAAGCGTTACAGATCATGTAACAGACACATAATGACAACAGTGGAAAAATAACTATATCGCTCCTCCGGTTCCTCATTCATTGCTCAACCACTCTGCAAATTCTGCCGCGCTTTGTATGTCACTGCTTGAGGGTTCAGCGACCTTCTTCGCTGTCCGTCCCGTTTTCTTACCACCGCTCGTAGCTTTCCTCGATGCGTTGGGAGGCGCCTTAGGATCGAGGAGGTTACCAAGAACCTCTCGCAGTTTCTGCTCCGATTTCCTGAGTTGTTCCCAGATCTGCATCTCTTCGAGCATCTCCTTCCTCCGTTGCTCGCTGAACGCTTTCTGCGATTTCGAGAGTAGTGCAGCTGAAGAGGGCAGTGTGCGGGCTTTGCGTTCGAAAGGAGGTAGAGGTGACGACACTATCGAGTGGAGCATGGATTGACGGCGGGTCTTGCGCGGAGATGGTACTGCTCTTCCAGGCGAAGCGAATGAATATGCAGTAGCTGAGGTTGTTGGGGCCAGTGTAGGAGGTTTGAGCTTCTTGCTGTGCAAGAGTTTGTCGATCAGGTAGTGCAACCACTGGCAAAATGTTTCGAGACCGCTCAATATCGAATCAGGCGCAGTGTTTGAAAGGTGGCGAAGACTTACGAGGAGATTCGTCTTGGGATGGAATCCTTGCCAGCCACGTCCTTCGCGCTCGACAACTTCCCTCATTCCTCGATACACGTCAAACTGCGTGTCTCCGTGACCATCAAAGATGCAATCGTCTTCGAACCCATCGAACAGAACTGTCGGTTCGACAGACTTGCTCTTCGATCGACTCCGTGATGGCTTTGCAGTCGAGGCCGGTCGGTTTATCCGGGACAGGGTGAAGTCGATCAAGGTAGCTTGAACCGCTGGAGACCTTCGAGGCGAGGTCGCTATTGTGCCTTTCTTTGGCGTCAGGTTGAGCGCCGCAAAGTGATCCGAGAGTGCCGGTTGGGCAGGAGGAGTCGCAGGCGCAATCAGGATGTTTCCCCAATGAAGATCTCGATGCTGAGCGAAGAGGTCAAACGTTGATCAACCAGCCTGTCGGGCACACGAAAACAAGGACGGACTTGCCTCGAATTCGAGTTCACACTCAGCCCTCCCAAGCTGCTCCACCACTTGCTCCCAAATCTCTCTTGCCTCTTTCCAATTTCTCAGCTTCCACGACTCGAGATCCGTACCAGCGTGATCCAACAGGATCAGAGCGTAGAGCTGCGAAGGAGGCAAACTTGATGGTCGGATCTGATCGTCACAGGCGGGTTTCTGCGACGTCTTGAATCGATCCCACGCAGCGAGCAAGGATTCTGGGTACGATCCTTGAACGAGGAAAGCGCTGACCAATGAACGGATCGACCATGTTAGAGTGAGATGCTTGCAAGAAAGCGAGAGGATTTGCTCACCCTTTGAACCGAACGAATCCATCGACTCGTCGATCCTGTCCTCCGAGTAGCTTGCTGATCTCGATCTCGCGATTCACTGCGTTCCATTCGCTCAAGAATGGCATGTCCCCATCAGGTTGCTCCCTCTCCATGTTCCTTTCGATCGCTGCAATCGGGATGATTTTGACTACCATCGCTTCACCACTCTGCGAGACGGTCGAAAAAACTTCCGAGTACGACGCTTCGCCAACTTTTATCCAAGGATGTCGCTCTGTCGACGGAACCGAGAACGGTGGCAATGGTGAAGAAACGAAAGAGGTGAAATCGTAGGGTTTTGTGGAATCAGGATGAAGCGAGGAGGAAAGAAGGGGGTTCAGGGCTTCGGGAAACGGCAGATCGGTGAGGAATGGAGAAGGTAGAGTAGGGGAAGATGCGTCGTCTGAGATGTCCTCCTCCTCTGATCGTTCTGACGCGAGCTCATCGTCCTCGAGATGGATCTCGGCCGAATCGCTGAAGGGACTGTCGGTATGGTCTGCTGCATCTGCTTCTGACTCCGAGCTAGGGCGATCATCTTTAGACAAAGATGGGTGTGTTCCTGGTGTTGAGCGACCCGAGACGGGTTTAGTCCGCAAAGGTGTTCTGTTGAGGTCTGCTGCCACGGCCTTGCACGGCTTTTGGGGCTCTTCGACTGCCTTGACCGAGTCGACTGATCGTCGTGATTTCGTTGTGATTGTCAAGCTGAATCGCCTAACAGGAGCAGCGATCCTGTTCTCCTTGTCCGGCAGTGCAGCTTTCCGGACGACTGTTGCTTTAGGAAGTGCACGCGGCTTGACCGGCACTTCGTCCTCGCTCTCATTCTCGCTGCTGCTGTCGCTCCATCCACCCGACTTGACCTTGATCTTGACCGACGTTGGCTCGTTTTCGATGCTTGAACTGAGGTCGGGTTGGCTCAAGACAACTCGCCTGTTGACAACATTGGTCTTGTGCTTTCCATATGTCTTGTAGTGCTTGGTCGAGGCGCCAAGCATCGTGTTTTGATCAAGTGGTAGCCTCGTTGATGTCAAAGTTGAGTGATATTGATTTCGCCTTCGCGTATGCAGATCTGCTGAAGGGGATTATCGAGTCTTGCAGCTGCTGGTACGCAGTCGATAGGCTACGTTCTCTGCTGGTGGCAAATCTTGTCGGCAGAGTACGAGGGCGTGTTGGAGAGATTGCAAACGCGACAACAGAAGGAGCGTAATGTAGACCCTACAGTATTCGGGACGGTGTAATCTGTTGTAGCCTGTAATTGCGAGAATACGTTTGCTGCTTTTGACTTCATCTCGACTCGACCACGATGATCCGCGCGACAAGAGCGTTGAGCAAGATCGCCAGAGTCCGGTACGCCTCGACTGCTACCGAAGCAAGCACAGCGTCGAGTGCGAGCGTGCCTCCGCCTTCATCTGCTCCTCCTTCTCAAGCCTCATCTCCTGCCCCGTACGTCCCTCTGATCAGAGTCATGCAAGCGAGAAAAGTCTCACCGATGTCGTCCGCGGCAGCTCTGGGTCTCAACCGCAAGCGACTCGGTCGACATCGGCAGTCGCTGCCTCGCCCTCTCCTTCACCCGCCTCGGACCTGTCTCCAGTGTTTGGTCGACATGTGCCGCTGCCACAGACCCACGGAGTACACGTTGCAACGCTCCATCTTCGATCCTACACCGACTCTGTACCGGACCTGCAATTCTTTACTTCGTTCGCGTTGCGAGCCGCGAAAGCGCTAGGCCTGCCAACTTCGGGTGCGGTCGCACTCCCGACGCGCACATCGCTGTTCACGGTACCGCGTTCACCCTTCGCGCACAAAAAGTCGCAACAGAACTTTTGGAGGAAGGAGCACAAACGCGCGATCAAGGTGTGGGACGGCAACGAGGAGATTGTGCAGGCATGGCTCGCGTACTTGCGCAAGGAGGCACTCGGAGGCGTCGGTATGAAGGCGCAGGTGTTCACGTACCGACCGGTTGGATGGGGCCAAGCACTCGGTCAGGGTCAGGTCGAGGGCGACGCTGGGTTGACCGCGCAGGAGGAGGAGTTGCTCGAGTTGTCCCTCGGCGAGGGTGACGTCGAGCGCCTCGCGAAGGAATTGCAAGAGGAGATCGAGTCGGACATCAAACAGGCCGAGGGACAAGAGCAGGAATCCGAGCCAGTCAAGACTGGACCAAAAGAGGCGGAGGTAGTGGACCAGGATAAGGCCGTGCCTGCAAAGGCCGCTAAGGCCGCACCAGAGAAGCAGTAGGCGTACAGTACTCGCATTGGACTCGCAATATATACGTATTGAGACATTACAGCAGAGTCCGTTCCGATATTTCAGCTGGCGCGCCTGACGGAATGTCTACGGGTGAGCATCATACGTGGATGTGAGTCTAGCTCTCCGAGCTGGTATGCGAGACGAGGCAAATGTCTCGCAAATGGCGTGTCATTTGTCGAGGATCGCCTTTGCAACTTGGCGCATCGACTTCTCCGCTCCGGAAAAAGCTGCCGTCACCGCACCTCACGACCGGCACGATGGAGCCGCCGCCACCCGCGAATGCGCAACCAACACCTCCAACTGCAAGCCATGGCTCAGCTCCGGCAGCAGCAGCGAAGCCAGGTGAGCGAGCCGCTGCGCTTCGGACAGACTGATCCGACTGAACCGGCGCTGACTTGGTTCGAGATCTCGCCTGTTCCTAGATCCGACCCCGACTCTCCCGCCGCGTGGCTGTACGTTAATTTCCGTCGAGTAGAGCGTTGCCGCGGGCCACGAGCGGTGTGAACCGAGTTTCCGCCGCGGTGCATACACTGACGTTTCTGTTTTGTCCCTCGCGCCTTCACCCTCGCCCTACAGATCCCGGCTACTCGTCCTCGGCCGAGAAGAGCCTGTTTCCGAATTCGATGCCCGTGAGGCAAACCCTGCCTGGGATCCGATCCTTCTCGCCTGGCAACCCGCCGTCGCAGTCGCCTCAGCCGCCTTCGCTCAACTACCCGAAAGCAACGCACTCGGCGCATTCTCCTACCGAGCATACCTCGCCAGCTCAGCAGCAGCACCAACCGCAATCGCAAACCCAGCCGCAACAGCAGCAGCAGTCGCATTCGAGCAGATACAGCTCTTCAGGTGAGTCTTCGCACCCGACTTCTTCTTGTGACAAGCGAAGCCTGACCTCAACCGTCCTTGCCCTGCCTTAGCACCTCCATATGGCGCAAGCTCTCTGCCCCCCATGTCTACCGCCAAAGCTGGCTCTCCAGCTGCACACGCCGGTGCTACTACGCCAACTCCGCCCATCATCCCGCCTGCTTCGTCACCGAAACTGACCGCAAACCCACCTGCTTCGTCCTCGTCCTCGAAACCGAATGCTGGCTCGCCTCCGCCAAGCCGTCCCAGTCTCCCGGGACTCAACCAGATCTCGCCACGGATGTCGGCGGCAGGACCTCCCGCCACCAGCCACGCTCAGGGTTCTCAGCCACAACCGCAGCAGCAGCAACACCAGTCGCAGGGACGAGACGTGAGCTCGCCCTATGGTGCAACTGGCGCGAGGCGGAATCCGATGAGCGTCAGCTCGATGCTGAGCGGGCCTCCACGCGCAAGCGGCGTCGCAGCGTTTACGCCTCCGTCCTCGAGTGCAGGACCTCCTCAACCTCCAGTGTTGCCTCCAATGGCCAGCTCATCGACCGACTCGAAGCCAGTCGCGAAGAATGGATCCGGACAGGAGTTACGCCCGAGTGGGCAAGCACGCTCTCCGATCTTGTCGAGACCGACCGCGACCGGTTCGAGTCTACCGTCATTCCGACCTCCGGCTCACGAGACAAGACCACAAGCGAAAGCGACTTCGTCGACGGTTGACAAAAAGGAAGAGTCCCCTGCTTCAGCAACGTCCTCGACTCCTCAGCCAGCGAAGCCTGCGTATCCTTCCTTGCCAACAGCATTCGCGCGCGAGAGTCCTTACTCGACGGGCCCGACAGCCTCTCCGAACGCATCAGTTCCGCCGCAGAATCAGCCACCGCCTTCCGCCGCACATGCAAATGCCCATGCCGCCAAACCTGCGCCCGCTCAGCCCTTCTTCCCGAACCTTGCCGGCTACAGACCGCCTCCGTTCCCGGCAAATGCAACTCTCAGCTCTGCAGGCAACCGACAACCTCCGTACGCTGCGCCTGCCGCGAACTCGAACCCTTCGTCGACAACGAGTACGCCTCAACACCATCAACCGCAGGTCCAGGCTCAGACGCAATCGCAGCCACCGCCACAGCCACAACCTCAGCAGCCGTCGCATCACCAAGGCAAAGGAGCTTTCTCGTGGCAGCAAGGATACGGACAGCAGCAACCCCAAGCGAGTCCCAAGGTCGAGCATCAGCACACGCACTCGCACCAACATGCCCACTCCCACCCGCTCTCGTCGCAGGGCCACCAACACTCACATCCTCCACATGTTCAAGGTCACTCTCACCCGCACGCTCCGCCTCCCGCGAACCAAGCAATGAGCTCCAACCACCAACATGCTCACCCTCAACCTGCTCATGGCCACCCAACTCACCAACATTCTCATGCAAATCAGCAAGCGCATGGTCACTCCCACTCTCACTCCCACTCTCACCCTCATTCCCATTCACACTCGCACTCTCACTCGCACTCTCACTCGCACTCGCACTCTCACACTCACCCGACTTCGACTCCGACATCTACGAACCATGCCAGGAGGCCTTCTGCCAATGGTTCGATCGTTCACTCTCCTCAAGCGAACCGTACGCCAGGAGGAGGTATGGTCAAACCGAGTCCATCGAATAACGGGGTCAAAGCTTCCACAGGTTCAGGAGGAGGAGGAGCAGGTAACGCCGGTCCTGGTGCACGGTTCTCGAACCTCATGGATGGAGCCTATGGACAGTCGCTCCGCGAGAACGGTCCAGGAGTGCTCAACAAGGGTTCGGTGCCGAGTGCACCTCCTACGGCTGCATCTGGTGCCTCGACAAAGCCCTCGGCTTCGTACCCACAGGCGCCGCAGAAACGGAGACGGTCAGAAACCACGCCAATTGTTGCTCCCCAGCCGGTCGCTGTCTCCAAACTTGCGAGGGCATCTCCTTCCTTGCCATCGACTCCAGCACCGCCTCCACCACCCCCTTTCACGCACACCGAATTGCGACTTGCAACTGTACGACCTCCACTCGTTTCGATCGACAACTCTGCGATCGATTCTTACCTCGCCGATGCTGCGAGTCGCTTCACGAAGGAAGGTCAGCCTCGACCATTTGCAGGACGCAAGGTCTACGACCCGTTTAAACCTCCTGCCGAACTTCTCGATGGCGACACGCTGCGAACTTGCGTTGGAGGAACTGTCGAGGTGGTGGTTCCGACCTCACTCCTGCTCACACCGCCACTGGCTACGATCCATCCTACCACGACCCCGATCATCCGGTCGCGGTGTACCGTTCCTCCCGTCTCTCCTCCACCGATCGCGCTCTCGTTTGGTCCTCCATCGGCGTACACGGGCACTCCGTTGCCTGCGACGTCCTCGACAACTCCGCTTGCCTTGCCTCCTCACTTGTACGACCTGCCTGCGTTTCAGACCCGACAAGTGTGGGGCACGGATGTCTACACGGACGACTCGGATGTCCTCGGGATCCTCATCCACAGTGGCTGGATCAGGCTCGCGAGGCGCGAGAGGCGATTGAGAGCGGGAGAAGCGGGAGCAGGAGCCGACGCGATCAAGAGAGCGCAAGAGCCTCTCGCTGAAGCGGTGCTCCATTCGGAGACGAAGCGCGTCAACGAGGTCGTCAACGAAGTCGCGCAGCATCCAAGTACAGAAGACAGTAGTCGAGAAACGCAGGAACGAGGGCGGGAAGGAGATGATCGTTCGACGAACGACACTCTTGCTCCTGAGAACTTGTTGATCACGCTCGGGATCGTCCCGGCGCTCTTGCGGTACCAAGGACTGGAACGCGGGGGCATCAAGAGTCGCAGTTGGGGTAATGGGCACGACGGAGTCAGTCTCCAAGTCGAATCGATTGAACCTTGTACCGTGAGTCTTGATCTTCCCCTACGGAGCCCGAAGAATTGGCCCCGAAAAGACTCGTCCAGTCAACAATTTGCAATGCTGACTTTTTGGACGGTCATGGATCTCGTACAGGATGAGCCTATCGAACACGGACGCAAGAGTCTTCGCTCGAGGGCAGCGATCACTTCGGAACAAATCTCGCTCGATCGCAAAACGGCTTCAAACCCTCATCCTCACTCGTTCCTGCCTTCGTTTGATGATTCGGTCGATCGAATCGACGACTTGCCACTCTATGCGAGACTCGCGGAGCCGAAACGCTTCAAGTTCAGTTCCGATGGTTCGGATGTCGAGGATCTCGAAGTATCGGATAGTTTCACATTGGATTTCTTGACGGGTACGGGCACATTTGTGGGGATTGAGCGTCAAGCAGAGAAGCCTCGGATAGGCTCTCAAGGGGATGTTGAGATGGGAATAGAGTAGTAGTGTAGTCTACTTTGGATCTTATTTGAAATTTCATGGCTCCACGTACTCTCAGACCTGAGTTGCTCGGTTCCAGTGCGCTCAAGTGCGAAACTTGCTGAGGCGTGCTCGGTCAATGGTCAATAAAATGACGCATTTCTCGCGGTACAAGCAACCTCCACTTTTGTGCAAAGTCTCTCTCCGGATTCCGGATCACTTCCGTTATCAACTGGCACTCTCGGAAATGCCCGATCATATAGACCCGCCTCATGCGACAGGCGCAGCTGCTATCACTGTCGAGAAGCACCAAACGAAAGACTCGCTCGTGTTTCACTCGGTATCATAGATCCTCTCGTCTTTGTCCCGAACTCAAGGCAAGCGCTGACCTGCGTACGATTCGGTTCGGTTGACTGAACAGGGGTGGTTCTGCGTGAGTTACATGGAGCTAGCTCGTGCAGCTACCGCTTTTCCCCACATTCGGCTGACTTGAGGTACTGCCGTTCGCGACGGTTTAGCCTTTCGTTCAGAGAGTCTGGATTGCGCTTGAAGAGAGGAACATTCCTTACCAGTACAACGAGATCAACCCGTACAAGAAGGAGGAACATTTCCTAGCGATTAACCCAAAAGGTACGGTTTGAAGTTTGTTCCTCCTGATAGAGAAGATTTAATGGCGTCGATACATCGAGCAGGTCTCGTCCCCGCTCTCGAACACGACGGCAAAGCTCTCTACGAATCCCTCGTCCTGCTCGAGTACCTCGAAGACGCGTACTCTGAAAATCGCCTGCGTTCGGCAGATGCGATCGAGAACGGGCGCGTTCGACTTGCTGCGAGTCAAGTGTCCAACGTGCTCGTACCTGCCTTTTACAAGCTCCTGCAAGCGCAAGATCTGCAAACGCAGCACGAAGCGAAGGAAGCATTGGTCAAGGCGTTCAAAGACGTTGAACAAGCTTGGTTCGTAAAGGAGGGCGATTGGGCGAGGGGTTCCGAGTTTGGACTACTCGATGTCGTGATTGCGCCGTGGATCGTTCGGTTGGACATCCTGGTCGAGCATCGCAATTTCGAGATTCGCGAACTCGGACCCGACCTTGCTCGATACGTCGACAAGATTCTCGCGAGACCGAGCGTCCAGGACACGACCAGCGACAAGGAGGCATACAAGAGCGTCTACCAGAGGTATCTCGACAACACTGCCGAGAGTGAGGTTGCAAAGGCGACCAGGAAAGGCGAGTGGCTCAAATGAACGTCGACGAACGTGGGTTCTTTCGGTAGTTGTACAGGTTTTTCCTTCAGTTTCAACCCCCTTCTTCTGCAATCGCTCGGTTCCACCCGGTCATGTAGGCAGTCTTGAGCGGATTCAGTTGCTCGTTCTCTTCGTCGTTCAATTCTCCATTGACGCCCGTCTTGCCCTGGTTCAACCAATCCTGAATGTCGGCTTCGTCGAGCTCGTCCTCGTCTGAATCATCATTCCCTCCAAACCTGTATCGAATCCGAAACCAGGATGATCAGAAATCTCTTTTCATGCGAAACGAAAGAGAAAAAATATTGACATGAATCCTCCGAGTCCAGCGTGACCTCCGAGTGCACCTCGCAACAAGTTGCCCGTCTTCTCTGGTCGTTTCTCATCGAGTTCCATCTGTTGCGCTTTCCGCTCGGTCGCGATTCGATCCCGTGCGACCGCTTCCCGTTGCAATCGCAGCGATTCGGTCAGGCTCATCGAATGAGGATTCAACAGCTGCAAGGTTGACAAGATGTGGAGGACAAATGCTTCAGATCAGCCCTGACTCGGTTTTCCGCGGGAATTGGGGGAACTAACCTGTGACCGTGCAGCGATCCTTCGTTTCGTTTGCGGCGAATTCGCTTCATCTGCGAGTCCATTCTCGTACACTTCCTGCATATCTGTTGCAGCGAGTCTTGCTGTGTGACCGTTCTCGTCCTTGACGAGTTCAGGTTCGTCTTCGTTCTTGATGTGCGTTGCGTCGAGTTCTTGCTTGATCTCGTGCATCTGTACGAGCTCGTTCAACCTCGCCTCGATCCGGGCTTGTCGCGAACGCAACCTCGAATCTCCTCCGGGCAAATTGGCAAAGGTTGCACTGACAGAGCATCAAAAAAGCGCAGAGGTCAGCTGGACTGGGGAACTGGAACAGGAGGGAGATTTCACGAATAAACTGACGGGGAATTGAGGAGGCGTTCATTCTTGTCCAACATGTCTTGCAATTGCTCGATCGAGCATGCAGACAAGTCGCGTTCTTTGCCTCGGGTATCTCGCATCGCGGCGTTGTCCGAGTGTTGGGCCTTTTTCGGTACGAATGGCGATTTCTTCTCGCCTCGTAGCATGCGAGCATGGTTGCGTTGCTGTGCGAAATTGTTGGGAGGTAGTTTCGGTTTGAACCAGGACGCAGACGAGGATGAAGCAGAGGACGAGGACGGGGCGCCATGATCGGAAGACGATGCCAGCGGTGGGAGCGGTTGCTTAGGTTTGTTTGGGAGTTGGAGGCCGTGCATTGCGCCGCCTCGTGTGAATTGATCCGGGTACCAGACGTTGCGAGGTGTCAAGGCGGGGACAAGCGCCGAGAGACGAACATGTCTCATCGATGCAATATGATCGTGGCGAGCTTCCCTCAGACTAAACGTCTTCACAGAGCATCAGCGACAGAAATCTCGCGTGCGACAAGTGCAAGCAGGATGGAGGGCTCTGGCGGCAGGCCTCCACGCACGTCCTCCCTGCAACCTCCTCAAGCAGACACGCAGGGTGCATCGCCTCGTCCGGATCCCCTCTCAATCCCCGCCCATGACGGCACAGACTCGCTCTCGTCGCACGACTTTGTCGACGACCAACCGTGCATCACAGCTCGTCCTGCACCAGAATCTGAAGACTCTCTTCCGTCCTACGACCAGACTCGGAGGTCAGAGCCCAACAATCCTCGCTTCGGCAGATGGAATGACTGGATCGAGAAGCGCGCAGCTGAACGCAGGCACGAGAGGCAGGAATCGAGGCAAGAGGGTACTCTCGAACCGACCAGCTGGGGCCTGCCCGACGACAGCTCGCCTGCTGCAACTATCCTGGACCCTTCGCACGCTCCCTTCGATTCGCAAGAGCTCGCGGTAGCGAGGCAGAGGGATCAGCTACAGGAAGAGAGGATGTCTTCGAACCGGTACTCGGTGACCAATCCCGACTCTATGCTCCGCCCCGCCCCAGCAGGCTCGACTTCGACGGAGCGTAGGTCCCGGTCGAGCAGTGCAGCGTCATCGCCGGGTACTGGGGCAGCGGGAGTGTCTAGGTTGACAACTCACATCTCGCTCGAACACCTCGGATCCCGGTTCGACCGAGGACTGCCTGAGGAACCGCTTTGCTCGACCATGCTTCCGACTCGCGCACCAGCTCGCAACCAGGTCGAGCCAGATCGGTTCCTCTTGCTCGGAACCGCACAAGCGCTCTACGTCGCTGATCTAGAACCGGCGCTGTCGACGAATGGGCCCTTGCACCCGCCACCCATTGCATCCGCGCGCCCACATCTGCGCATTCTGCCGCTGTGGCATGGACTTGGCGTTCAGCAAGTCGACTGCTTTGTCGATTCCCCAGTTCCTGGCTCGGAAGGTGCGAGAGGTCTAGTCGTCATGGTCGTCGGTGGCGAAGCGGGGGGAGTCGAGATCAGGATGTGGAGTCTGACTGCCATCATCAACATCGTCAAGTGGCGCATCTATACCGAAGTACGACCCGGGATCTGCTTGTACTATCGAAGGAAACATGGCCATTGACATTCTCCTCACCCTGCAGTCATCGGTTCCCTTGAATCTCGCCGTGCCTTCGAGTCCAAGCTCGAGCAGTAGTCACGCTCGCAACGCATCTCTAACAACAATCAAATCGTTACTTGCCACAACATCCCCAAAAGGCAAAGGCAAGCATGTTTCGGCCGAATCACCGAATCGGGACCAGCTTGAGTCCCGTCTCCGATCAACCTCGAATGCGACCACCGAGCTGGACTCGTTACCACGCGAGTGGGTCAGCTCTGCGATTACGTTGCCCCTGCCCAAGACCGCTACCGCAGTGCTCTTCTTCAAGCTAGCGAGAATACCTCGAGCTATATCGGAGCCATTCGGCGAAGCACGAGATTCGGACGAATCTTCTGAAGATGAAGATTGGACGAACGAAGAGCTGAGGCAGAGGAAGAAGAGACTCGAAGAAAGGAGCAAGCTATTCCTGCTAGTTGCGACCAAAGGTGTCGTCTATGTGTTCGAGAGCTCCTTCCAGAACCAACGCGCGTGGAAGCTGACGAGAGAGTTGACTGTGAGTGTTCCAAACCAAAACAAAGGCTCACTTGATTGCCAGAGAAGAACCTGATTCGAATTCTACTGAGATTCTAGGCACCCGCGACCCCTCGGTTCATGCAACTCGTACGTTCCCCGAAACCAAGCGGTGACGCAGTACAGGCATCGTTACACCCTCCACGTCAAGCTCTTGGCCAATCTACGCGATCGACAACTACGACGTATCCTTCCGACCTGTGCTTACTGCTCGGCACGTCCCATCGAACCGTACTCGTGCGCCTCGATGATTGCAGTGTCGTCGAGTTGTCATTACCGACTCCTTCTCCAGCTGTCGCACCCACGGGGTTGTCGCGGCCGCGCTCGAGGTCACTCACGAATTCGATCAGCTCGACCTCGTCCTCGAACGGACACAGATCTACCGCTTCCTTCAGCTCGAGTTTCAAGGACAATGCGATCGTACGCAAGGTGCAACAAGCAATCGAGAGCAAGAACCTTGGGAGTGTACCGGCTGGAGTACGGGGCGAGAGAAACATTGCGCTTGGAAAGAAGGTGCACGATTCGAATGGCTCGACGGAAGATCTGAATCGCACCGCTCCAAGGGACGAGGTCGCAAGATGGACCGCAAGCCAAGAACTCTTCATCAAGACTGAACACCATCGGCGCAGTTTCCAAGTCCTGACTCGAGGTCTTTTCACCCACATCTGCTCGAATCCACTCGAATCATGTGCAAATCTCGCCTCGCATTCAACCGAAACCATGATCGCGCTCAATCCGGTGTTCACGTTCAAATGGCCTGCACGGGTTTACAAGGTCGAGCTCATTCTGACACCTAGATCACACGAGTCGCATCTCGCTCTGATCGCTTTCACCTCGACGGGGATCTGCGTCCAGGAAGGATTCGTGCCGCACGAGACAGTGTTTGACCCGAATTCGTCACGTCCATTCTTCATTCCAACTCCCGCTTTCTCACCCACAGCGGGATCTTCTCCACTCGCAACTTTGAATCGCCCGTCCGTGGAAGACGTCGACGAGCTCGACTTGACGGCTTCGGCATCACTCGACTTTGGAGCCGAGACGGGTCCATTGTGTGAATCGCATCAACTTGTGTCAGGATCTAGCAAGGGATCTCGGTACTTGTACACGAGGTCGAACGCAGATTTTGTCCTGAAGCGCATCGTTTCGAAGCTTTTGTAGCAATTCGCGCTTCAATATCCTTTCTACTTGCTCTACCTGGCTTTGAGGACTGATGCAATGTCTGCTGGCCCGAACTATCGCGTGCACATCAACCCCATGTAACTCGATTTCGTGTTCTGGACCTAATGTCGAGCTCTGTTCCTCTTCCCCGTACATCTGTCAAATACTGTGCCTGTACCTCTTCACACCTCGCTTGACCACACTCATGAGTTTCCCGATCATCGAAAGTTGAAAAGTTTCTCGGTCGTTAATCAGTTCGCATAGGAGAGGGTCTCATCGGTAACCCTACTTGTTTCGCTTGTGATCAACAAACCACTATATACGGCCAACATGCTCGTCCGGATACCTCGGCCGCCACGAGCGTTCGCAGCCTGTTTGAATCGTTCAACTCGTTCCTCCACTTGGTTCCGATGCGCATCTTCGACTTCGACTGTGAACCTCGAAAGTCGTCCATTTCGAATCGGGATCGTGGGAGGTGGACCGGCAGGGTTCTACGCTGCAACTCGACTCTTGTCTCTACCGGGAACGGACCAGTGCAGAGTTGATCTGTTTGAACTGTTGCCGAGCCCTTTCGGACTCGCCAGGTTCGGAGTCGCTCCCGATCACCCAGAAGTCAAAGTACGTTCAGTTTCTGTTTGTAGGAAGCTAGACTTGTCTTATCGAGGGTGTTCCCTGATGCCGGGTTTACGCTTTCGCCTATTAGAACTGCGAACACAAGTTCGAAGAAACTGCCCAAGATCCTCGATTCAGGTACTTTGGCAACGTACAGATCTGTGGTACGAGTCCCGAGATTGCAACTTCTTCCTCCTCGGCGACGACCGTTCCAAACTTGTCGGCATCTCCCCTTGCCGTCCAGATCCCCCTCGAATCGCTCCGAGAACACTACGATGCTGTCGTACTCACGTACGGTGCCTCTCTCGATCGACCACTCGGGATTCCAGGAGAGTACCACCTCTCGAACGTACTCTCGGCGAGAAGTTTCGTCAACTGGTACAACGGACACCCGTACCATTCGTCCCTGCTCGCTCCTCTCCTCGACCTATCCAAAATCGAGCACGTATCGATCATTGGTCAAGGGAACGTCGCGTTGGACGTCGCGAGGATCCTGCTGAAACCGATCGACGAATTAAAACCGTTCGATGTGCCCGAGTACGCGATTGAAGAACTGTCGAGGAGCCGAGTCAAACGAGTCGAAATTGTCGGTAGGAGAGGGATCACTCAACTCGCTGCGACGACGAAAGAGTTGAGAGAGATGATCAACTTGGAAGGAGTCGCGTTCGATCCGTTGTCTCGAACGACGCTCGAACAGGCGACGAGAGATGTCGAACGCATGGGAAGTCAAGGGAGACCGAAGAAACGGGCACTTGGGCTGTTGCAGCAGGGTAGTAAAACTCGTGCGACGACGGGATCGAATGGCAAGAGTTGGAGTTTGGAATTCCTGAGGTCGCCCACCGAGCTCTTGCCCGCGCCCTCCTCATCCCCTTCCTCTTCGAAACGAACCGACACCCTGTCCCCGCTCGCATCGATTGCAGCTGCCGAAAGAGTCGGAGCAGTCCGGTACGATTTGAACGAACTTGTCGATCCGAGCGCCAGTTCGACTTCAGGCGACTTTTTTGATCCGTCGCGATTAATCGCTCGACCTACTGGAAAATCGATCGAGGTTCAAACCGACATGGTGTTCAAATCGGTCGGGTATCGATCGATCGGGTTGCCCGGGTTGCCATTCGACGAGCGGAAAGGAGTCGTGCGAAACATCGAGGGCAGAGTCACGAACAAACACGATGAGCTCGTGAGGCATTACTCGATTTTTTCTCTGCGTACTGGTTCCTGGAAACTGTTTGACTGACGCGCATGATCTTCGAAAATCCCCAATCCCTCAGCTCGAAGGGTTGTACACTTCGGGGTGGTTGGCGAAAGGACCTAATGGAGTGATAGCGACCACCATGTTCAACGCGTTCTCGACTGCTGATCTCGTCGCATCGGATCTCACCTCGTCGACCAAAGTCGCGAAAGCGACGAGCGATCGATCAGTCGATGACATGATCGAGAGGTTCCGAGGAGACAAACGTTGGGTCAGTTGGCAAGACTGGCAACGGATCGACAAGGTTGAGAAAGATCGGGGTCACGCGAATGGGAAATTGAGGGAAAAGATCACAAGTGTCGAAGAGATGTTGAAGGTTCTGTAAAACCTGGACCTCTTCTAGATTTGTTTTACGACTCTCTCGCTTCGCTCGTCGTAAAACTTTGCAACCTAGAAGAAAAAATCGTGTCGGATCACGATATGAACGACGTTGCATGGTCAAGAGGCTGATCAAGGTGCAGGCCAAACGGTCCCATCGTCGCCTTCGACAACTGTCGATCCCGGGGTTGTACCGGGCATCGTCCCTCGCTTTGGTTTCGTCGTAGGCAGATCATAGTAACCCGTTCTCGCACCTGCTCATAGCAAGAGAGAATTTGACCCGCATAGTGTCAGTAATCGTTTCAACAGGAAAAGTAAGACGAGTGGTCCCTCCCAAACAAGAGAAAAAAGGGGTTCGTACTGGCATCGATGATCTCGCCTTCATCATCATCACTGTCTTCGTCTTCTCCTTGATTCGGATCGAGGTATTTTTCCAATGCT
Organism: Sporobolomyces koalae; assembly: GCF_050403365.1. Taxonomy (NCBI): domain Eukaryota; kingdom Fungi; phylum Basidiomycota; class Microbotryomycetes; order Sporidiobolales; family Sporidiobolaceae; genus Sporobolomyces; species Sporobolomyces koalae. The sequence continues at coordinate 153,412 of NW_027481737.1, forward strand.
GGATTCACCGCGCCCGTAGATCGTGACTGTTTGGGTTGTTTGGGATCGGATTCAGAAGAGATCGACATGTCTTTCAACATTCGATCCATGCTGTCGTTCTGCTCGACCGCTTTTTTCTTTTCCTGAATAATTCCAAAGCCAATCAGTGGATCGTAAAAGAAAGAGAGTTGGAGAGAAAGTCATGGTTTTTTTTCTTACTCGTTCTTGCACAACCTTGTCGAGTTGAGGTTTGTAGTCGGTTTCGTATTCTTCCCTCGCTTGTCTCACCGCTTCAAACAATTCGGACATGCCATCTCCCGTCATTGCCGAAACTCCAACCGCCTTGCAAATGAGAAGAAGAAAAAAGAACGTAATTCGTCAGTCTCGCTCTCGGCAAGAAAAAAAACAAGAAGAAAAAAGAAGAACACTGACTCTCAAGTGTTTGTAGAATTCGTCCAGTACGAGACTCATACTGTTCATGAGACTGTCCATGTACGCCGGTCCGTCCTCCTCTCCATGAGTCTTGCGACGTTCCATGAGCGCGTCTTGGAACAGTTCGAAATCTCGCATCCAAGTCAATGCGAATTGGTGAGGTTCGAGATCCGTCTTGTTGAACGCGAGGATGAACGGTAATCGAGTCTTGTACATGATCCTGGTTTCGTGCAAAGTTGGTGAGCGTCTCAATTCAAAAGGGGATCAAACGAGAGAGAGATAGAGAGGAATGGCAAGAAACTCACGAGCAGGCATACAACATGTTACTCATGAATGTTGCAGGTGCGGTTGTCCTAGGAGTGTCGACCACGTACACGACGACGGTAGGAACGGCCGAAGCGAGTGCGTCGGTAATGATTTGACCTGAAGCCGACCACGTGAAGATTTCAATTTGTCCCGGAGTGTCCATCAAGACGTAACTGTACCCAAGTCGATGCAAACGTTTCCCCTTACTTTGAGCGACTGGACAAGACGAGGAGAGAGAGAGGGGGAGGGAGAGAGCGTACTCGACTGAATTGGAACGGTTCTCAATATGAGACAGGACTTGATCAAACTTGGTCGTAAACAAGTTCAACGCGGTCATGATTCCTCCATTAGGTCCAAGGTTGTACCTTTTCCGTGAGAAAAGGTTGAGCGGCTCTTTCTTTGAAGAATAGGGGAGGGGGAGATTCATCCTCACTGTTGCATGACTTGTTGGTAGTCGACCGTGTCTCGAATATCAATGTTGCAATCGAACGGCAAGTGCATGACGGCCGGGTCGAGGTTGACGACATAAGGTGGAGTGTCTTGAGAGTGCAAGTAACTGTTGATCCTTTGCATGAGGGTCGTCTTGCCTGAACCTGCCATGCCGATCACGATCATGGCCGTTGCTCGTGGGGATGCTTTCGCTTTACCCTTGGCTTCGGTCGAAGCGACAGGCGCGGTCGAGGGACCTTGATCTTCGGTACTCATGTTTTGCTCCGTGGTAGCTGCTCCTGTTGCTGCTTTTGTTGAGACGTGTGTACTTGTCGTTCGAGCCTGTCGGTTAATTGGCGATGTTGTAGATCGAGGACTTTCAGAGAGCAAGATGTTTGGATGATCAATCTTTCGGACAGTCTCACTTTTTCCTTCAAACAGAGATTTTGACCGGCAGCTTTCCACGGGACAGGGCAATAACAGTCGACTACGTGACACACAAAATCGCGAGAGAGACACATATTCGAGACGACGAAGCGAAGGCGGGGTATACATGTCAAAAGGGACACATCAGGGTAGGAGTGATACGGAACAGCGACTACTGCGCTCTCGATTGCCTGTAAACAAATATAGATCGGCGGCGAATCAGCGGCACGGCGAGCAGTCAAGAGGCGCTGAAAACAACGTTACCTGTACTCCTCTTCGGCGTCTTTCGCGTTCTCCTCGATCTCGGCAACGACACTCTTGAGCGCACCGGCGGCCTGTTCGTGGAACTCTTGTTGCGCCTTGAGCAACCTGCTCAAGTTTCGGATCGGTTCCGGGTTCTCGAGCACCGAGCGCATGAGGTTGATCGCCGTTTCGGTACACGTGACCAAGTGTTCCTCGGCCTGTTCGACCTCGAGTCGAGCCTGCTCCTGTTTCGCGCCCGAGCTGTTCGAAGCCGCCTTGAGGGAAGCGCGGGTCGCATCGAGTGACAATCGAGCTTGTTTGACGTTCTGGCGCGACTTGATCGCCGCTTGAATCGAACTGTTCAACGTCGCAGACCACGGCTGCAAAAAGTTTTTCCTATTGTGGGGGGGGGGGGGGGGGGGTTTGGGGGGGGGGGGGGGCGGGGGCGGGGTGGAGAATTACCCAGGCATTTTTTTAAATGATGTTTTGAGGTTGTTTTGGGGGTTGGGG